>NC_081407.1:771764750-772027250 GCF_030272615.1 Cryptomeria japonica
ATACGGGGGAGGTTGGTACCTGGAATCAAACTGGTAAGGGTGTCAATCGTAGTGTGAATGACATCCTGCTCCTTTTTCCTCCTCAATGTTTCTAGTCTTTCTTGTGCTAGCTTTATGCCTTGCAATAGCTCCAACTCATCTGCAGATTGGAGGTCAATAGGACTAGTGATGTCAGCCAATTTGGCTTGACCACCAGTTGCCTTTGGAGTCTCCGCTTGTTTGTTCTTTTCTGCTTCCTTCTTCTCTTCCACTCTTTTCTTTTCCTCCTCTTTCTCCCTTTGCTTTGCTTCATACTTTTTCTTCTCTTCCTCCTTTCTTTCTTCTTCTTTCCGCTTCTCCTCTTCTTGTTTCTTCTTCTCCTCATCTGTCCACTTCTCCTCTTCTTTCCTCTTCTCCTCTTCTTTCCGCTTCTCTTCTTCTTGTTTCCTCTTCTCTTCATCTTTATTTTTCTCTTCCTCTTTCTCTGCTTTCTCTTTGTCAGCCTTTTCCTTGTCCAGCGTCTGCTTCTCTACTTCTTCTTTATCCTATTTCTCCTTTTCTATGTCCGGAGTGGCATCTTCACCATCTAATGTGTCCACATCAATGGTGTCAACATGTTCTGTAACTAGTTCTCCTTCACCATCAAATGCCTCATCTGACTTTCCTGTTTCCGTTTCATGTTCAACTTCTCTATTTGCTTGAGCTACTTTATGCATTTTCATAGCTGCTTTAGTATGGGAGTGTGTGTCTTTCACCACTTCAGAGGCTTTGTCTTCCAGTAGCAAGAGTCTTCTTCTTCTCATGAAAAATAGACCTTTGTACCGGTTCATGATTTCAAACAATTCAGAGTTTGAAGCATCATGGAAGTATTCTGCAAAAATCTTTTCTCTGATCTCTTGTTCTCTCTCGATGGCAATGCGGCATTTATTATCTAAAGAATTGTACAAAGAACCAGGTGTCTCAGATCTAATTTCTGATGGTGAGTGGTCATGAACACACAAATAATTAATGATTTCCTACTCTGTTTCCTCTTTCTCACTATCGGTAAAATCATCAAAACACTCCTTCATATCACTAAGCAATTTTATTTTAATAGTATTAATAGTCCTCTGACAATGTGTCATTGTCTTATAAGAAGAGATGTCAATATTTACCAGTGTTGATGATGCAGGTGCATTGCCGGTAGTTTTTTCTTTCTTCCTTGTTTGCCTGGTCTTCTTAGGCTGTACTTTAGGTTATGTATCCTCAGACTCTGGTGAGTTGCTTTTTGTCTTCCGCTTCCTTTCAAATACTTTAGCGGGTGCAACTTCTAGTTTCTTCTTGGCAGGTGACCGCTTGGTCACTTTTGGGCTGGCTAAGGTAACCGGTGTCGATACCGATGGCACTGACTTTCCCTTTTTCACTGAAGGTTCTTCAACCGGTGTTACCCTTTCCAAGTAGGTGTCAGTTCTCTTTTTCTTTGCATTTAAAGGAGAGCCAATCAGGGTAGAGGTATACCCATCCAACATGTCATACATCACTTCATATCCCATAGGTTCTACTTCTTCTTGTCTTGGCTCTACTGCTTCCATTATGCACTCATCTACTTTAATGGTAAAGCAGATGTCCTCTTCATATTTCTTAACAATGTCTCCAGATATCCTCATCCTTTGACTCATCTTCTGCTTGAATTCATCAAAGTATTTATTCAAGACTTCAGGATATCCAGTTCCCACCACTTGGAGACTTTCCCTAATTTGTTTAGTGACCAGTTGGGCAGTAGACCATTGAATATCACCAACTCCCGGGAAATAGCCTTGAAAGTAGAAAAATAGACCCACCAAAAGTTGTCCAAATTTAAACTTTAGAGCACTGTCTTGTTTCATGGACTTCAAGTTTAATAGAAGTTGCTTCTCCAAACAAGTGCATAGATCAAATGAGGCATCCTCCATGATCATTCTATAGGCGACATTTACCGCAACAGCAGAGATAGAGGTTATTCTGTTGGCATAAAACATCTGGTATCCAATCACCATGCAAGCATACTTGACCAACTCATCTTTGATGGTGTTGACGGTCATTCCCCATTGGTCACTCAGAGAACCGGTGAGCTTAGTCATTTTAGCCTTGATGACTTTCCTAAGGGCTGGCACCTCACCACTATTGCAGAAACTGGCGATGGCATGAATTGCCTCAAGCATAATGTCATGCATCCTTTCGAGATATATCTTGTTGCCATGCACTCTACTCAGGATGATGTGGATGTTCTCTTCCATGAAATCTTCAAGAAAATAAACCGCATTGTGAAGTTTCTTCCTCTCCAAGATGTTGTATTTCGGTTTGATCTTCTTGTCATCCCCACAGAATAGACCTAGCTGGGAATGAATCACTAGGGATCCTAGGTCTTCTAATTTGCAGTCAATGTACCCTGAAATATCTCCTTCGATAATGACTCTGATAGGTGTTTGGGACAGGGCATTGTATTTCATTTTTCTTTGAATGAATTCAGCTAAGTCCATCGGTACACTAGAGCTGGAGTGCGATGCAGAAGTCATGATTAACTGATAAACAAGAATTTTGACAAATACCTTTAGAATTTTCAAATTTAGGGTTTGCAAATGTAGCTTCACAACACACCACTTTGGTTGTTGGATTACCGCTTGGTGTTCTTCACTTGATTGATTGATAATATCTCTGGATTCTTCTACAAGATTTGAAATCTCTATGAATCGCAAGTCGAATCGCCTTTTGTCGCTCTGCACTTGAAAAATTCTTCGCTCCAACATTGATAAGTGAAAATGACTTTGAAAATTCCTTTTAAATGAATTCTTCCCCTACCATAATAAATGCTCCACCGCTAGGGTACAAACCCTAATTTTGCCTTTTACTACTTCACAATCTTCTGCCAATTGATAGGTAATGTATACTAGTTAAGGTCTTTTACCGATATAAACCGGGGGTTCAAAACATTTCACCGTTTTGTTCCCCCTAAGATTTTTAGAACCTTAGTTTGTCGGTTTAGAGACTTCCACACTAGGTGCAGAAACCGGTTTATCTTGTGACACTTCTTCAGGTTTCTTTTTCCATGTTTTATTCATTCCTGCTTGAACGGTTTCAACATCAATCTTCCCTTCTGGAGTGACTGGTATATCATCTGATAGGTTCTTTCTCATTCTATAGGTTCTGGCAGGGTGTCCTGGTTTGTTGCAATGATAGCATACCATTCCAGGTGTTCTCCATGGTCCATAGTTCATTCTACCATTCTTCCTCCTGCATGTAGCAGCAGTGTGACCACTTCGATGATAGATCAAATAGGTTACTCTCCAACTAGTTTCCCCTTGATAGCCACCACTACCTGACTGATGGTCATGGACATTATACCGATTTGGATTCTAGTTCATAGAGGATTCAGGAAAAACTCCTTGAGTCCTATGAGTATATCTCCCAGTGTTGTGCATAACAGACCTGCATTCAAATGCTCTATGCCCAAACTTGTTGCATGCATAATAGTTTCCATTGAATCTATTGGATCTAGGATTATTGTTTAGAAAATAAGGAAAATTATTGTAGGCCTTATTTCTACACACATTAGCAGTATGTCCTTCCTTGAGACAATTAAAGCAAACGGGTTTAAAATTTTGCTTACCTTTATCCTTTGATGTCGGTTGCTTCTTTGATGCTACATCTTTTGTTCCAAAGGTCTCACCTTCCTCATAACCGGAAAAACCAAGTCCAGTGGTATTCTTTACCGGTTTTGCTGATTCAAGCTTTTGTTCTAGCTTAACAGTACTCTTATTGAATTTGGCAAGTATTTCCTTTGACTCAGTGAGTTCCTTGGAAATAGCAACATTGGATTCCTTCAAGGTTGCATTCTCAAAAATAGCTATGTTCAGTTCACCTTGCATTTCTTCTTTTTCCACTTTACTCTCTTGGAGATGAGCGGTAAGGGCATTGATTTCTTGCTTCAGCTTGGAGATCTCATGATCTTTGTCTTTTACCAGGTCTTCAGCTTTCCTTCAGTTCTCAAGCTCTTGACACATTCTGATAGTCAGTCCTTCCAGTTCCCTTCTCAGGTTGGCATTAGATTCATTCAGGTTTTCAACTTCTTCAACTAGGGCCTCCATGTCTGCTTCATCAGAAGAACTATTTTCAGTAAGCTCCATTAGTTTCTTAGCATGCTCTCTTCTTTTTGCCAGAGAGGCTTTATATTTGACTTTAAGTTCATCAAAGGCTTTCTCAGTCTAAGTGAGCCGATGAGTAAGTTCCCTCACAGTGTATTCCCCCATATCTCCTTCCAAGTGGTTAGACTTATAGAAAGGTTGGCTCTAATAACAATTGATGAATAATAAGAGGGGGGGTGAATTAGTATACCAAAAAATATTGAACTCAAACTTTTAAATAGTTTAGCAGTTAACCGGTATAACAGATTTACTAACAAATTGACTAAGACAAATGCAAACCAAACAGCAAATAAAGCATTCACCCACAAGAGAACAATCACCATAACACAAGAAGTTTTGATGTAGAAACCCAAATGGGAAAAACCACGGTGAGCAAAAACTCACAAGTAACTATCTGCAGAATAGAAACCAGACTAGTTAAGGTTAGACTGGTTAAGTCATACAATGTTCTTCACCAGAACAGATCCTATTAGGAATCTAGATCTCTATTAGGAGATAAGTCCTATTAAAGACTACCTTGTGAGAGGATTTCAGATTCACAGTTGTGAACCACCTTGTTAGAGGATTTACAAAGGCTTTGCTGGGCCTACCCAATTAAGGGTTTCAGACTTGTCGAAGATATGAGTAATCAACAAGTAGATGATCTAGATACTAGCATAGTATGCTTGGTTAGATCCTTGATAGCTCATTGTTAATGCACATTTAGCATTACTTCAATCTTCAATATCTCCACACTCTATTTCTTCACATAGACCTAATCTTCTCTTCTATAATCGTACATAAAAAACCCTCATCAACTAAAACCCTAGACATGATGTCCTTATAAAGGAGTCTTATTTCATGTCGGTCCAATAGGATTACATTATAAGTTCCTAGGTTCAGTGCATCTAGACACATTTGGTAACACAACACACAATCACCGCCAAAGTGTCGGTAGATGATAATTCATCATAGAAATACCGGTTGGTAACTCATCACAGAGTAATACCAATTCATACAGTTTACCGATTACCAGTTGCCAAAATGAAGACTAGAAAAATGTTAACTACCGCTTTGGGATCCTTGAACCGCTTGAGGTCTTCATACCACTTTGGGTCTTCAATCATTTTGTGATCGGTAAACACCTTCTACAAAACACTAATAGTCTAAAGACTATAATACATAATACCGGTTGGAACAAATACCGGTTGAGCATAACTCATACATAAAGAAAGTGTTCACAAAACAAGTGTGTGTCCATCAATGACAATCACAACATCATCAAAATGCCAACAATATATACATACATATATGTATATATATACACATATATGTACACACACACACACACACACACACACACACACACACACACACACACACACACACACACATATATATGTACATATATGTGTGTATATATATATGTGTGTGTATATGTGTGTGTGTGTGTGTGTGTGTGTGTGTATTATGCCAAAGAGAAATCGAAAAGATTTCAGATCTGCCAAAGACACCATACAAACTAGCATCACATCGGAAAAAGGTTAATACGGCCAAAGTAATTCTAAGAAGAGTGGACGAGGGGGTGGGGCGTATTTCCACCCATTGCTATGGAAGTAGACTCCCCCACGGTTGTGGGGAGAGCCATCGCACATCGTGGGCTCTAGCTCCCCCACAAACATGGGCAGAGCCTCCCTACCACTATGGGTTGAGCCTCCCCACGACGTGGGGTCAACCCACAACAAACACAAAAAAAAAAACATTAAAAAAAGTGTCACAAAATAGAGAATACAAATCGACATTCGAAGATGTATACTGCAATTCCATATAGCGTCCTAAAATTGTACCCCTTTGCAATTTTGACCACATTTGGGTCTTCACCTTAGTGTTTGTGCCCCTTGGCCTATTTGAATACCTGATTATGCTCATGCCCATCATAAATGTCACAAACCTTCATTCCTCCCCCTTGGGCACCTTGATCCTAACCCAAAATAGAGTAGAACCAGAGCGTGGTGCCCTGGTCCTCACTAGGACCATGGCTCCACGCCATGGTCCTCCCTAAATTGGGCCCTCTTTAAACCCATTTTTACAATTAAAAAATGAGAGCTATTCCCCTCTCCGTTTCGACTCATGTCGGAAAATTAATCAATTTTCCCAACGAAAAAGTATATAAAGAGGATTTCCCCTCTCATTTGACATCTATCAATAATCTAATCAATTTTCCTGATGAAAAAGTATATAAAAAGGATTTCCCCTCTC
This sequence comes from Cryptomeria japonica, assembly GCF_030272615.1. Classification (NCBI taxonomy): domain Eukaryota; kingdom Viridiplantae; phylum Streptophyta; class Pinopsida; order Cupressales; family Cupressaceae; genus Cryptomeria; species Cryptomeria japonica. Next base: position 771,771,128 of record NC_081407.1, read on the forward strand.
ATTTGACATCTATCAAGCATCTGAAAATCACACGAGATCAAGTATTCAAGCAATTCAACATTTTTAGTCTTCCTTCAAGCCATGGAGAAACAATAAAGTCAAGATTCAAGCATTGAGGAGGACATTACTCATCCTACTTTGTTGAAGACTTCATAAACCCTATTTTCGTGTGGAGGAAAGCAAAACTTCACAAGGAGGTATCATCATTCAATTTTCAGACATAATTCAGCATCTCCCTCAAAAGGGGAATCTTTCATTACAATCATTTCAATTTCATGGTTAATTCCAAAATCGTAGTTTGACCTAAGGGAAGCCCATATTCCCAACCCTTTTCCCCTCTTTCTGTGTGTAGGAAACAGGTACATAGTTGCAATCTTCAAAATAAGCATTATTTGCAAAGATGAATCAACCCTTTTCGACGTGTGAAAAAGTAGGACCAGGGCGCCCACCACAATGGTCTCGACATTTTTGGAACATTTTCAAGGATCGGATCTGAATCTACATATACTACTCAGATCCAGGTGCATGCGAAAATCCCACGTCTGTAGCTCATTGTTTTCTCAGTTTTACCTTCACTTTTCAGCATTTTACCTAATTTTAGCATTTCAACTTACAAAAAAGGAAAACAAAATTAGTTTCAATCCATTCAGTATTCAATCCTTGTCTGATTTGTGACTAAATCTAGTGGATTTCCTTCCACCTTTTGAATGTAATGTCCTTAAGTGAAAAATTGAGGGTTTTCTCTCTCGGGTGGAAACCCTAAAAAAAATTCCACATTACATTTTGGTGAACCCAACTCCTTACACCTTTATTTCTGATTTATGTTCTTAGATGTGATTTTTTATGCAATTTAAAATTCAAGTTTTCATTTACAAGTTTGATTTCCTTGCAAATTTTAAAAATTTAGAGGTTAATTTTACTAAAACCCTAATTTTTAATTTCAAAATTGAGCTTGTGAATTGCTTAATTTGGATTAACTGTTTTAGATCTGAGTGTTTTTTAATTTCAAATATTCAAATTTTCACTTGCAAGTCAAATTTCACATTTAACTTTTAAAATTAAGTGGTTTATTTCAAAAACCCTAATCTTCAAAAAAAAAAAAATTAAGCTTGTGGGTCAAGTTTAAATTTTGAATTTATCATTTTAAAGTTACTTCAAATTCAAAATTGCAATCTTGAATCAAATTTCAAATTTTTTAAGTTTTAAAATTAAGTGATTAATTTAAAAAAACCCTAATTTTAAATTTCAATTTCCTAGGAGATTGCATAATTTTTCACAATTATTCTTTATCTTTTCAATCAATTTGATTATTTAATTGAGTAATCATTTTTCTAAAATTATGTATTATTCAATTACTTTGAAATTTTCAAATTTTAAATTTCAAATTTCCCTCCCCTAGTGCATGAGTTTTACTACTATTAGTCCAACTTATAATATCCCCATGAGAAGAAGTTGTAGAATTAAGGCTTCCCAAGGTTTAATTACTGAGGAGATGGAACCTAATTTCGACAGCTTATTTCTTGATGATGTTGGAGGTTCTTCCAATCCTACAAATGTCCCCGTTTATCCTCATTCTTTTCATAATTCTCCTGATGTGGATGAATCACTAGCTAGGGTTTCCGTTGACCAATTGGAAAAGATTGACAATCAATTTGAAAATATTCAACAATGGATGAGTCAACAATACTCAGAAAGTGAAGCTCTCCCATTGATTGAAGGATTGAAAAGAATGGTTCAAAGTGATAAACTTGGTGTTGATGTCTTGCGTGGTATTGCTCATATTGTTGATACTAATATTATATCCATGAAGAGTTGTGTTGAAGTCCTTGGTTACACACATACTCCTAGTCAAGTTAATCATTCCATTCCTTTGAATATCCCTATGGCTAGTGTTCCCACCTTTACATTAAACATCATGGCTACCTCTACACAATATGTCATACCTACAATTGTTAGTCAAGGGGGAAACTCCTCTAATCATAATTCCTTCATCCCTCCTATTATGAGTCTTCCATTTGTTACCCAATCATCTCCCATACCTACCTATCATAGTGTTCCACCTCCTTATTCTCAAACCCCACCTTCATATAACAATATCCCTCCTTACTCTCAAGCTCATCCATCCTTCAACAATGTTACCCCTCCTTCTCAATCCAACATGTCCAATTTCAATCCTTCTACCAAAACTACTATCAATAGTCTATCCCAAATAGTATCTTCTTTACAACAACAAATAGCTTCCATGAATCAATCTAAGTATTATGTGCCCACATTTGATGTAGCAAGCCCATTATCCAATGACATTGTCTGAGATGTCCCTCCTAAACATGTTGAAGTCCCTCAATTGGAACCTTATAATGGAAAAGGTGACCCCTTGACTCATGTGAAAATATTTCAAACTTTGTGTAGTGACTTTTCTCATGACCAAAGAGTGTTGGCTAAATTGTTTACTAGAACATTAAGGGATAAATATTTGCAATGGTATTGTTCTTTGCCTCCTTATTCTATTACTTCATTTCAACAATTGGCTAATGATTTTATTCAACAATTTCACAATAATATTGGTCCTAAACTTACTTTGACTGATTTGATGCATTGTAAGCAAGGTGTTAAAGAAAAAGTGACTGATTTTATTGGTAGATATAAGAATTTGTATTCTCAAATTTCTTTTCATGTGCCTGATCAAGATATTCAAAGAATTTTCATTTCTAATTTGTAAAAAGACCTTAGGGATAAACTTCTATTTTCTGAGTTTACTTCCTTTATGCAATTTTGCACAATACTTCACAATTATCAGCTTATCGTGACTCAATTGGAACAACCCTCTTCAATGGCTTCAAATGATAAAAGTGAAAATGCTCAACAAACTTTTGTGAAGTTCAAACCAAATAAGGGGTTCACAAGTGAAAACAACAACACTCAAGTAGCAACAACAACAACAGGTGTGCCTCCTTTGTCCAAATACTTTAGAAAATAATTCACTCCTCTTAATGAATCTTTGCATAGTATTATGTCACAATTGTTACAAATGAATGTGCTAAAACTTCCCCCTATTAAACCAATTGATATGACTAAGCCTTTGTCACCTTCTTATGATGCTAAAGTCTTTTACCAATACCATCGTCAACCTAGTCATGACACTAAAAAGTGTTATTCCTTAAGGAGTAAGATTCATGACTTGATTAATATCAATACCATATCTGTGTCTAGTGTGAATGATAAAGGAAACAAATTTGTAGCTCCTCCTAATCAAAACCTTCAAATTTTCACTAATCTTTTACCTTCCCATTCCACTAATGTAATTGAGACTGGTCATCTTGTCTTCTCTCCTAATGATGTTGGCCTTAAATCCAACAATGTGGTGAACCTTATTTATAAAAACAAATTTCCTAAGGACTTGTGCATTACATTTGATCCTAGTGAGACTATTGAAGCTCCCAATGGCCCACTTTACGTAACTGTGAAAATCAAAGGTAAAGCCTCTTGAGGGGTGCTCATTGATCCAACTTGCATGGTTAATGTGATAACTAAAGAATTTCTTTATACTTTGCAATTGCATCAAGTGACATATGATGAAACTATTGTGATAGTTAGAGTTTTTTATGGCTTCTCTTGTCCTGTTATTAGTTCTATCACACTTCCTATTGATGTTGGCACTAAATGCTTAGATGTTGTCTTTGCTATCATTCCTACATCTAATCAATTTCATGTGAAGTTGGCACATCCTCGACTCTCTTCCATGAAAGTGATTGCTTCTACTGTTCATAAGTGTTTGAAACTTTGTCATGATGATAAAATCACAACTGTTAATCATAGCATTTATCAACTTACAGTGAGGCATGGAGATGTTTGTCTTGATTATTTTTGGTCTGAACAATTCCAACCTCTTCAACCTAGAAGTGATGCTCTCTTTAAATCATATCAAAAATGGAAAAATGAGATGATTTTGTCCTTGAGTAAGCCTAGAAATCCAACACTTAATCTTCCTCCAACTGATGATCATGTGCCTCTTCATACAGATAAGTCTATCCTTCCTCCTAAGAAAAGCGATATTCTTTCTCCTAAGGAAGAATCTATTCCTTCTCCTAAGGATGAGTCTATTCATCCTCCCAAGGATAGAAAATCTCTTTCTCCTAAGTGTCAATCTATTCCTCCCCCTAAGGCTAAACATATTATTCATCCTATGGATAGACCTATTCCCCCTCCTCATGATGGACTTGGTCTCCTTCCTACACCTCCTATTCCTCCTTTATATGGTGTGGGTCCCACCTCCTACATCTTACAAAGGGAAGCGACTAGCCTCTCCTATTATTCAACGTAAAAGACCTTCCCCTATGCATCCTTCCTTCAAAGAAGAAAAGAAGCCTATACCTGATGAGCCTAAACCTTCACAACCTTCAGCTAAAACTAAAAGAAACCATTGTGTGAGAGAATGCTGAAGGAGACATCGTGCTAGAGCTCGTGAACTAGCTTCTCAAGCCATTTCTTCCCCCAAAACACCAACTCTTGATATAATACCATTCTCTCAACCTTCTCCTAACCAAGAGGTTCAACCAAATTCTCCAAGATGCAAAATGATTAAGACAAATGATGGTTCAAGTTCTATCCTATTTGAGCTCCTATTTTTGTTAATCTTGATGAAGAAATAGGTGAGAATATTGTTAATGATGAAAATGTTATCCTAATATTTTTGTTGATGAATATGAATATGAATATGTTGATGTTGACAATGATTTATCTGAGAAATTTTCAAAAGTATTAATCCTAGCTCCAAGTAATAGACAAAGCAACTCATCATTACAGCATGTTCCTTGTTTGGAACTTGTGATAGCTCCATCTACTATGCTTGATGTTTCTCCTCTTGCGTGTTGTCCACCTTCCCGAAATAATGATTAGCAAGATCGAGGGGTGGACGACGTGCTTGATTAGCTTCATTAGCACCATAGATTATCTCTCTCTTCTCTTTCTTGTTTGTGATCTTCTATTTATCTCTTAATTCTTCTATTTTTTGTCCCTAGTGTTGTTTACTTTAGGATGATGCAAATCATAGAGATCTCTTTTGGTCTCTCCTATGTTGACTCAAAAGACACATCTGCCCTTCTTCCATGGTGGTTTCCTTTCACTGGAGGATAAGGACAATTCTATGCATATATATACACATGACATACATTGGTTATCATAAAAAACATACTGACTCCAAAGTTAGGTGAAACCACCCCGTGTTTGTGTTTTGTGATCATTATCCTTTGATTCTTCCTCTTTTGGGGGCGTATTATTGTGATAACATGCTTGTCTTTTTGGGTGTATCCTACCTTAAAGAAATTTCTCCCGATAAGGCGTACGCAATCGCTTTAACATGGGGGCATACACTCTACTCAATGATTCCCTCTCTTGCATATCTTGATACTTAAAGTTACTTAGCGAAATCTGTCTTTTGCTTTGTAATTTTTGGTATTTTTCTCTTCATGACTCATAGTAAGAGAAACTTACTAGTATGTAGTCATGGTTCTCTCTCTTTCTCTCATTATGTCCCTTTTATCTTGTTATAGAATTTGTGAGATCGTAAAGTCCACTAGGGGCTTGGTGTATCTTGCCTCCTTGATAACTTGATGAAAGTTTTTTCAATGTGAACCCTTTGTACTTTACCGAGAGTATGATTGACTTCATACTCCCGATAAACTGGGGGCTAAATGTAGCATCCTAAAATTACACTCCTTTACAATTTTAACCGCATTTGAGTCTTCACCTTAGTGTTTGCACCCCTTGTCCTGTTTGAAGGCCTGATTATGCTCATGGACGTCATAAATGTCACAAACCTTGATTTCCCCCCCACCTTGGGCACCTTGATCCTAAGCCAAAATAGAGTAGGAATAGGGTGCCACGCCTTGGTCCTCACTAGGACCATGGCGTCACAACATGTGCTCCTCCCTAAATTGGGCCCTCTTTAAACCCATTTTTACAATTCAAAAATGAGAGAGATTCCCCTCTTCGTGTCGGCTCATGTCAGAAAATTAATCAATTTTCCTGAAGGGAAAGTATATAAAGAGGATTTCCTCTCTCATTTGACATCTATCAAGCATCTTACAATAACATGAGATCCAGCATTCAATCAATTGAGCCTTTTCAGTCTTCCTTCAAGCCTTGGAGCAGCATAAAGTCAAGATTCAAGCATTGAGGAGGACATTATTCATCCTACTTTATTGAAGACTTCATAAACCCTATTTCCATGTGGAGGCAAGCAAAACTTCACAAGGAGGTATCATCATTCAGTTTTCAGCCATAATTCAGCATCTCCCTCAAAAGGAGAATCTTTCATTACAATCATTTCAATTACATTTATTTCAATTTAATGGCTAATTCCAAAACCAAGGTTTGACCTAAGGCAAGCCCCTATTCCCAACCTTTTTCCCTTCTTTTTGTGTATAGGAAATATGTACGAAGTTGTGATATTCATAATAAGCATTATTTTCAAAGACGAATCAACCCTTTTCGGTGTACGAAAAGTAGGAGGACCAGGGCGCCCACCACCATGGTCCTGACATTTTTGGAGATTTTTTGAGGATCAGATCCAAATCTGCATATACTACTCAAATCCAAGTGCATGCAAAAATCCCGCGTCTGTAGCTCATTGTTTTCTCAGTTTTACCTTCACTTTTCAACATTTTACCTAATTTCAACATTTCAACTTACAAAAGAGGATATCAAAATTAAATTCAATATATTCAGTGTTCAGTCCTTGTCTGATTTATGACTGAATCTAATGAATTCCCTTCCCTCCTTTGAATGTAATGTCCCTAAGTGAAAAATTAGGGGTTTTCTCTCTCTTGGGTGGAAACCCTCAATTTTTTCCATATATATATATATGCCATGCAATGAGAAATTCACTCAAATTCAACTACACAAAATGGAAGTGCTAACCATATGATTAGCTTATAAGTTTTTTTATTTTTCTAGTTTACAATTCAAATACCAAATCATAATTTCTCGATGACAAGTGAGCAGCTTAGGGTGGGGTCCCATGGAGGGGGGCTTCCTAAAAAATAGAGCTGCAACTGTTGAGATTTTTTAGGAATATTTATAAGCTACCTAGTCCCATGAATTTTGTAGTGTTATTCAACTTCAAAATTTAAGCTCCTAAATTTAAGGAAGCTGGTGGTCTCATGAATACATAGATTTGTCTTCTATTATTTTTGCAATGATAAAAACAAGTTAAAAACTTATTTTTCCTCCAAAAATATTTTTTAACCGCAATCTAAAATTTGATATTTAACAAGTGGCAGATATCATCCGCCAATTCCTAGCCCCACCTAATTTCACCCGCTAAAATATTCAGTCCTAAAAACTAGGGGTTGCCATTTTAAGGAAAAGATTCTAAATAAACCCATAGCATAATTTTTTTTGTTTCATGGGACCTCTTGCTCCATGAAAATACAAAGCTTAAACCCCTCATGAGACCACACCCTTACTTGAACTAGCAAACATAAACCTCTATAAATGTTATCCATAAGAGCTTTGGTAGTTTTCTAGGTTATTTTTAACATGGGAAAACCAAAAATCATTAAAATCCTACTATTGAGATTTTTGAGCCTTTGAAGTTTTGTTGCTTAAATCCCAATGATAGATTGATTACTGAGTGATCTAGATGGTTGATGGTTCAAAAAACTATATTACAAGTCTTTAAAGAAGCCTCTTTCCTTATCAATAAAAACAATGAAAGCCATAAAACATCAATTTTGAAACATTTGTTCCACAAAGTATCTTAGTTGCTACTATTCATCAAATCATTTTTTTTTCAAATGTTTTTCCTCCAAGCCAATTGAAATCCAAGGTTTTCAGTTTTAACAATTTCTTTAAAACACTATAACAATTAGTCTTCGTGAAATCTTTTAAATCGTGTATCATTGTTTTTTATATTGAATTTTTTTTTCCAAATTTCTCAACATGTAATGGCAATTCTGTTCCAAAGCTCTCATTTTATCACAGGAAGGGAGGATGCTGGCAAAGGTTGTTGAATTTGGCTTCACGCCTACCAATTGTATTTGCTTGAAAGTTTCTAAAGCCTTTTCAACAGATCCATTCTATGTGGTATCTTGCAATAATGGCATTCCATGAGACCGCATTTTTATTAGGCATTATGTCAAACTTCCACATTTTGCATACATATCTATCAGTGCATTTATGACTACAACACCATATGAAAATTCCCTTTTTAATATTATTTGATGGATGTTAATTCCCTGTTTCAAATCTCCCACTTTGTCGCAAGCTGATAGAATACTAGCAAAGGTTATTGAGAGTGGTGTTACACCTGCCAATTGCATTTAAAAATTTCAAAGGCCTTTTTAACAAGGGCTACAGGGCAGCTTAGTTCCTGCCCAATAGTGCAACGGTGATCGTGGATTTGTTTTGTTCTAAGAATGGTAGTGTTGTAAGGAGAAGTCAGGTTGTTGTTTATGTTATAGCTGCAACTGCTGGGTACATGCCAATGTAAAGAAGTATAAGCACAAGCTACCATAAGCAGAGAAGCTCTTAGTATCCTTTTCTGGATAAGACCAAGTAACGTTGTGGGGTTTGGTAGGGAATTTATAGCTTTCTCTTTAAGAGAAGCGTCCTTCAAACAAACAGAAATTAGAAACAATTTTTTTATCAATAATCAAAGAAACTATCATCAACAACTATTACAAAAAAAAAAAAAAAAACCTCACACCAACAAATAATTGATTAAACCAATAAACTATAAACTATTTTCAATATTAAAAAAAATTGATAATTAAAATACAATTTAATTTCAAACCAAAAAAATTGTTAAAATTAAGTCTGATTATATTTCTAATTTGTTATTGTCATAGATAGGGTCCCTTTTGCTACCTAGTTTACAGTATCAAATCGGGAGGCCCTCTCCATGGTTTGTTTCCAACCGTATTACGTAGATGATGGAACGCATACTCTTCACTGGGAGTACGAAGATCAACAGTAGCATGTTTTTTGCCATGCCTGGCAACATATTTAGAGCCATGCCTGGCAATTGAATTGGAAAAATCATTGTTGTTTTTTTTTTTTTCGTTTTGTCATTCTGCCTAGCAACATCAAAGCTATCTATCATTGGCGAGCAGCATCCAGGCTGGGATTTAAGGGTGAGTCAAGTTTCATTGACAGATCGAAAAGCATACCCATAAGCAGCATATCCAGTAGCATACCTTACAGTAGTATATCCATAAGCAGAGACATAGGTAGCTAAGCCAGAAGCTAGAGCAAAGTAACTAACTAACAGAGCAGGAGCATCAGTTTAAGCACCTTTCGTTTACCTTGACCCAGTTCCTTACACAGCAGATTAAGCAGTCGATCCGGCAGGTGATTCAGTCGAAAGATGGGTAGAGATAAAATGATCCTCTCCACAAGAATTGCTTCAATCTATTCTTCATCTAATAGCAGAGAGACAAGGCATGTGGATTGCTTGCAAATGCCACCTAGCCACCATGATTAATTACCTGCAGCCTCCTGCACATACGCTAAGCCCCAAAAGTGAAAGCTCCAACACGCCTATTTTGTCAACCAACTGTCTTGGATAGTCGTGCCTTCTCTGGTGTGGTGAAATGTGAACCTTTGCATCTTCCAATAAAAAACTCACAAAATGAATTTTTAATAGTAAATAATTAAAATTTGACAGACAGCTGCTAAAGCTCGATCACATGTCTGATGGGAACATTGAATTAAAGTTTTGGATAGGGAAAATTAAGTGATGTTATTGGCTGTGAGAAAAAGGTTTAATAACAGTTTAATGGAAACCTTGCCAATAGTTCCATGGGGAGCAGGAACTAACAAACTCATTTTGTGAATGTCCTAGAATCATCACATTCCTTAATATGACATTTATTTGAGGCATTTATTTCTAGAATCATCACATTCCTTAATACGACATTTATTTGAGGCATTTATTTCTAGAATCATCACATTCCTCAATACTACATTTATTTGAGGTATTTCTTTAAAAAGTCTTAAAGCCTCATCTAGAACACCATTTTGTGCATATCATGCCACCATTGTAGTCCATGAGACAATGTTTTTTTGAAGAATATTATTAAACGAATAATGTGCCTTGTATATGCTTCCACATTTTGCATACATATGTAACAATACATTTATAACTATGTCATCTGACAAAAATGTGCTCTCCATTATTCGTTTAGATGTCCAAACCCTATGCCAAGTGTTGGGAATGTGAGCCCAACGGTCACATGACCATTCACGTTCTCCCAACTGTTCATTTCATATCTGAATATGATTATATAATGGTTGTGTGCAACCCATGTATTAGAGTTGATTAATGAAGCAATTCCCTGCCTTGAGTGTGGATGTAGGCAAATTTTATGAACCACGATAAATCATGTGTTGTCTCTTGTTATTGCTTTATTATGTTTTTGTTATTGTTTTCTCTGCTCATTCTAATATTTACAATTGGTATCAAAGCCATGTTGGCTTGAGCAGAGATGGAGGAAGAAGGAGAAGGTAAAACTTATAACTTCTATGGTAGTTTTACGTTCCATGTAAAACTATGCTTCAAGCATCGCATACATTGGTGGGATGGCTAGAAGAAAGAGGGGAACTTAGTTGAAGAGGAGAATCCAGCGAAAGAAAAGGATGTTGGGATTCTTATTTTCTCTCCCCTTGAGCCAGCCTTGGCACTTATTAGCCAAACTATTAATGGTCAGGAAGTTGTAGGCATTTGTGTGGTGAAGGTTGAACGTCATAGTGTCTCAATCAGAGTGCGGGAGGAAGAGTGTATGCCATCAAAGACCCAAGTTGAATCTATTGTTGATCCCTAGGATGAGGAGGGTGCAGATTGGAGTGAGGTAGCAGAGCAAGGAGGCCTGGGAGGAAATTTGGCTTTGGAAAGCTCTACAAATGGCATGGCCTTGGTAAAAATAAAGAGGCACTCCCATGATGATGAAAACCTTTGCACAGATAATTTCATAGAAGCCTACGAGCATATGGACTTAGATGAAGAGGTGCAAGGTGAAAGACGGTTTTCTAGTTTGCAACGGAAGAGGTTTGTGACAGGAGCGGAGGACAATGGGAAATTCTCCAAGTGATTTAAGGTGTCATACATAGAGAAGGGAGATATCATTCCCCACCTTGATTTGATGGATGTGGATGAAAAGGAGGCTACCTTGTTAGCAGTAGAGGCCACCCACAAAGGGGATAATACAGCCTGTGCCGCTGGTGCTTTGGCAGTTTCTGGAGATAGTAGACCACAAGTGGGTCCTAATGTTTTTGGTGATCCTAATATAGTGAGAGACCATAAGGGTGTTATGGTGTATGACACCAACCGCCATCTCCATGCACTCGAAGAAGCCGAAGATCCGGCCTCCATCCCTGGGTTTAGCGCTGGCGCGTTGGGCATTCAAATCCCACTGTCGCCCACCTCTACATGGAATGCTTATCAAATGAAAACAAAGTTTTCTGTTTCTCCGGTTGGTTCCACCGATGCTACTACCCACGTGGATAAGGACCAGTCTACAGTTAAATTCAAACTGGTGTCTAAAGAGGAGCATTTGCAGAGCCTTCGGGCCGAAGTGGAGCATCTTGGCAAAATCCCATGTGAAGGCCAGATCCAATGTAGTGACGACGTGGAAATCCTTGGTGATGTGGGTATGGTGGGAATGGTAGAGAGTATCTAGTCATTTGCAGACACACTTGAGAAGCCGAAGACGTGTGCGTCCAACTCTTCCATGAAAAATAGTTTGTTTCTCCTGTCAAATAATTTTGCTTCATCTGACGGTTATCAATTGCAAAAGGAGGTTTATCTCTCGGATTGGAAGAGGCAGCTGTATACTCGCAATCAAGACCATGAGGTCGACGAAGAGGTAGGTCGAATTGCTAGCTTTCTCAAGACAGGGAAATATGCAGAGTGCGTAGGCACTGGGGCTTTTGTCTATATGGATGTCATTTCAGAGTATCTCGCCTCCAAGGTTTTCCAGTTGGCTACTAAAAATGATAAAGAGTTGTCATGTGCAGTTTTGGAGGAGGCATTACAATGGAAGAGCAGGAATCCAAACGCTCGCCTAGCAGAATATGTTGATGTGGCCATTGGCACTGTTGTCAGTGGAATGATTGCAACGTTATTGCTCGTTGATTGTGGAACTGGCTTTCCTAGTTGGAACATTTTTTGGTGGTTGGGTATGGTGAAGTGGATAATCCAGGCCTTGATCGATGATGTTGCCCACGTGAACGTTGAGGTGAAGACCAATAATAATGCTCCTATGTTTCTGGACATGGTTAGAGAAGCATTACACTATTATTCGGTGAAGTTGGTGCCTGCAGGGAATCTGTCTAAAGCTACTATTTTCGAAGATGATAGGTTTTTCAATGTTTTGTCACGGGGGAGCACAGATGATCATAACATGTTTGTGATTAATGATTCATTTCAGGATGGAGGGTTCATTTTCGAACAATTTAATGATCTTTCCAATGCTCTGTTCAGTGTGAAGGGGAGCATAAGAGAAGATGTTTTTGATTTGGATATGTTTTGGAGATGACTTATTCATAGTGTCCATGAACAAAGTTTTTTGAAGCTCAAATCTTCGATGGGTCTGGTTCCGTAAGGATCAAAATGGAGAGTAGGGGACGCCAGTGCATGGCTATGCCAATTGGCCTTCACGGGGGAGATTGTTGGGAATGTGAAGCCCAACGGTCACATGACCATTCACATTCTCTCAACTGTTCATTTCATATCTAAATGTGATTATATAATGGTTGTGTGCAACCCATGTATTAGAGTCGATTAATGAAGTGATTCCCTACCTTGAGTGTGGATGTAGGCAAATTTGTTGAACCATGATAAATCGTGTGTTGTCTCTTGTTATTGCTTTATTCTATTTTTATTATTGTTTTCTCTACTCATTCTAATCTTTACACCAAGCTAATGGAGGTGGGCTCCTTGTAAAATCAAACTTCGGTGATGCATTCAAATGTCCAAGCTTAAGTTTGGAGGAGAACATTGGACATATGACTGTATACTCGATAAACTATTTTCTAAATAAGTGTGCATGGATTCCAAGAGGAGCTACTTTACCTTCCTATGAATGAAGTGCTCATTGAGTTTAGCTTGGTACTGTAATAAAAGATTTTCCTCATAAGAAAGAAATACTAACCTTTTCTTTCTTGTTGAAAGAGTGTTGGAACATTTGTTGATTCAACGTATTGACTTCTAAATTTACTATTTTTCATTTTGCAATAAACGGTGGCATCCCAAAACATGTATTTCTTTGTATTGTCAATAAAAGAATTCTTTGTATTCTCCAACCTTTTCCTTTGGATTTGCTTTACCAACACTTACTATAGTATTAAATGGACATACTCCACAACATGTAGACCTTGTCTCAAAGGATCCTGCACAGAAGTCTAACATGCACATGTTACCCACTTGCAAAATAGAGAAGCATTTAAAGCAAACTAGCTATTATGTGAAGTGTTATTATGCTTACCAGAGGCTTGACCATTTTGAATAATGTTTAATATAGCATCATGAGAAATGGTGGTAAGGATGGTTGCTCCTTTAAGAGACCACCTCATATTTCTTATGAGTTTATTGAATCCTGCATTGTATGCTTGAACCAATTGGTTTTTACTATCAACACACTGCCCATGCCATTGTTGGAACCCACCTAGTCTGGAGCTTGGAGTACAACCCACAAGGAACATGTATAACAAAAGGAAGTTTCTTGCTACATGATAATACAAAGCCTTTACATGATATGCAAACAATCAAGCATTATCATAAAATAATTAAACAATTTGCATCAGATTACTCATTAGCTATTTACTTTTTAATTCTTATATGACTATTAGTTAGAACACCTATAAATGTATGTAAAACATGCTTTATTTTCACAAGGGGATGAACCTTTCTATCATATTTTTCTATGTTTGAGGAAGAAGGGATAAATGTCATGAGATAGACTAAATACTTTTGTAGTAGCAACTTCATAAAATCCTGTGGAGCAGTGGTCTTTTTAAAAGTTGCATTTGCTAAATAGGTCTGGGCCAAGTCATTGGTGCCAATGCTAATCCCAAAAAGGGACTTGCCTAGGAAGGATCTAGCAGCATGGGCTCCATTCTTGTCAGCTAAACTTGAAGAAACTTTGTCAAACTGACATATTTGAAGATCAAAAGATATAACATTCTGCACCCAAATCAATAGTCACTTAATGGGCAATGTTTGCAGGAATAATACTACGTGCTGACAATAAATATGCACAACCTTATCTTTCTCTATTTCAAACTTTGTGAATGATTAAACTTAAATTTTCAACCTTGATAAATCAAGCAACAAGAAATCTGAAGATTGATTAAAGAACCAATATATTTATTATCAATCAAAACCGAGGAACACCCATTTGAAACCCTTGTTGTAGGTAAAAAGCTTCGCCAAAGTTCGGCAGGCTAATAATACACAGCTCATCGAAACTAAAGAGAGCAACTCATTATATCAAATTGGACAGAAAGATACATTAGAGCTCTGGGACTGAAACTGAGGAATAGAGGAGATCAGATTGTAAGAAAAGCTCCTAGAAACATAAACAATGCAGAAAAGGACACGCCAGGCTAAAGAACATAGTCGACCGCATTTGAAGATTTGGAATCTGATGAAGCATTTGCAGTAGAAGGTTGTGCAGCACAGGTGCCATCTTCTTTCTGTGAGCCATTTGAAAACCCTCATCGCATCTTCTCTAATCTGCACAACAAATGAGATTAAAAAATAGTAATTTGGATGAGAAAAAATGGACAGAGTTTGCACGAATTAGAAAAGCAAAATTTTATTTAAAATGAAACAAGCCAATATCGATCTCCCTACAACTACAAAAAATATGTTGCTTGATTCTAAAAATGCAGTCAATATTTTTGAGCCTTTTCAACAAAAATATTAGTTGCCACCAAAATTTGATTTGCTCATAGGCTGGAAATCAGATTTGATTCGAAGATTTTGATTTGATTTAGAAATATTATTCAATTTCGAGATGATATCATATGTATTGATCTTTCCTGCATGTTGTTTGTTGGATTTTCTAAGTCCCTGAAAGTTGTTTGCCGGATTTTTTGAGTCCTTGAAAGTTGTTTGATGGCATGAGACAGGTTTTGGTGAAAATCTAACACAATATAGCCTATCTTCTAAATGTGTTATTTGAATAATTTGATTAATAAGAAGGTTTTATAAAAGGTTGTTTTTTAAATCATTGTATTATTTTCTTAAAAAATTATTATTTTAAATAATTATTTTTAATTTTAGTTTAAATTTAGATTGTTCTGATTAGATAAAAGATAAGAGAGGCCCGAACCTTTACATAATTGTCATAGTGCAAAAACTAGTGGTCATAGGAGGGGTGAGAGCACTCAACAAAAAAAGAACTAGCTGACAAAAAAAACCCAAGACCGGTTGATGACCAAAAACAACAAACAACAAAGAACTAAAATAGAAACCAAAAGACACCTAAAAGGAACCAATACCACCCACTGAAGGCATGAACCAATGGTCTATCTGGTGGGGGTCTTTTCACCTTGCCAATTGTAGCTAAGCATTTTCACCTTTTCTAAGAAAGATAATCTTTTGTTAGAGCCTTTGCTTGAAGAGATAGCCAGAGACTCTAGAGTAGCCTTGACCTTGGAAACAATATGCTCTGATGCAGTGGCAGAAGAAAATTCCATGTGGCGCTTCTTCTAAATTAGTTTAAGATTTTTATTTCGCTTTCTTCAAGATAATTACGGACTTGGATTTGATTTTTTTATTGAATATATTACTTGTAAACATACAAATCAATGTATTGTAGGTATTGAATTATTATTAAATAATTTTGTTAATAAGAAGGGTTTATAAAATGTATTGTTTTTTAGATGTATTATTTTAGAAATTTATTATTTTTGAAAGTTATTTTTTTAATTTTTTCATTATTTAAAAAAATATATTTTTAAATAAAATTGTTATTAAGATTTTTATATGGGTTTTCTCAAGTTAAACTAGCAATTGCACCTTGGTGTGCAATGGGTATGTGAAAGAGACATGAAAGGTCAATTAGGAAAAAAATTGGACTATTTTTTGCATATATTTGTGTAGTACATGGGGTCAATTGGTAGGTTATTTAGAAAATTATTTTGTTGATGCAACACATGTATCAATGGAGAAGAAATAGCTTCAACTCAACTATGCATTCACTGACAAGGATCCAATCATATTTGAAACAAAATCTTTGAACTAGGAAAATAATCAAGTTCTATTACCAGTGTAAGTCCATGTGTGTGTGTGTGTGTGTGTGTGTGTGTGTGTGTGTGTGTGTGTGTGTGTGTGTGTGTGTGTGTGTGTGTGTGTGTGTGTGTGTGTGTGTGTGTGTGTGTGTGTGTGTGTGAGAGAGAGAGAGAGAGAGAGAGAGAGAGAGTTGGATAGAAATAGAGGGACAGATGAAAGGTGAAAAATGGAGATATAGATATAGAGGTCTAAAAGAAGGAGAGGGAGGGAGATGATGGATGGATAGAGACTTGCCTAGAGATAACGTGGGAGAGATGAAGATAGAGGTAGAGATGAAGATAGAGTGAGAGAGGAAGATGGAAAAAATAGAGAGAGATGAGAGAGGTAGGAGGAGAGATAAATATATAAAAATAGGGGGATTATGATGGAGAGAAGGAGAGGAAGAGATAGAGATATATATAGAGGATGAGGGATAGATATATGTATCTATATATAGATGGTGAGATAGAGTGATAGGGAGATAGAGATATAAGGAGATATAGAGAGAGGGGGAGAGGAAGAGAGATAAAGAGATAGATAAACAAAGAGAACTAAAGATACACAAATAGAGGTGGAGAGAGGGTGAGAGAAACAGGGGAGATAGAGGGAGAGATGGACATATATTGGAAGAGAAAGCTTGAGAGATAGATATATATAGGAAGAGAACCACTTCAACCACTTCCTATGCACAAGCCCTTCAAAACCTAATGCCAAGTAGTAAGATATATCTAGAATTCCAATCTTCATCATCTTTAAGTTCCTAGCAATAAATCCAATACTACTACCAATGTTTTAGCACCTTTACAATCTCCATGCAATGAATCTTTGAAATTCTTCCATTACCTCCCATGTTGGTTTGGTTTTCTTCTTGTGTAGCCTTGCACTTATAACTCCCCCCTTTCAATGGCCCTTCAAATTGTGCCTTCTTACTTTGAAATTTTCAATGTCACTTCAAACACCTCATCAAATGCATTTCAACCCCACAAGAACAAAATTATTAACTATTTTGATACCAAATTGAAAATATAAAAAACAATAACTACAACAATGCAAAAAGATAAAACTAAAATATGAAATGTGTATTCAATCAGATCATCTTTCAATACATATTAAACCAACTCTATTCACTAACATTATTTATTTAATTGAATCTAAAACTAACCTAATGGTGTAATACTTACCAATAGATTTGAGGGGTCACAGTCATTGTTAACATGAGAAAAGTCAGTGAATAAAAGCATAGAACAAATGACCAATGCTTGAAAATACATCAAAATATGGATATTACATACAAAACACACTTAATAATTCAGCACTAAATTGTACAAGTTCACATGTAGAGACAAAATGATTATTACAACTTTACAATGTTCCAAAATCCCTATCACAATTATCAAATTAACGTTACATTCATACCAAAAATTGTGATAAGGAAAAATCTTGAACAAAATTTAATTTTTTTCTAAAAATATAACATTGTTATATTTTCCTTTTTCCATACTGAAAAAGAGATCACGACACTCTTTGTAACTAGAACAAACAATATTTGAAACCAAAATGTATCAACTACATATTCTTTGATTAAAATGCCCATAGACAACTCTAAAAAGAAACCCTAAACCGAATCACTATAAAAGGCCTAAATCAATGGTCTCAAAAAGAAACTTGCACAAAATGGAGGCTACAAATTGAAAGATATAATAGGGGCACATAGAATTACTTAGGATATGCTATTTTTTATTCCTAAATTACACATTGTAACGCCCTGCCAAGGAACCCAGAGGATCTAACTAAACAAACTCAAATGAAAGTGATTTTTTTTCTACATTAAATGTACATCCTATAACAGTAAAAAGGTTATTATTAAACTTAACTACATAAGCGGAAGAAATCTACTAATCTATCCTCTAAGGTTCCTCAATGATGTTACTTTACATCCCACACAAAGCTAAATAAATTAAATCTAATTTGAATTAACAATTAAAAACTAAATGAGAAAAGCCAAGATAATGATTAAAATAGTCTAACCATACATAACACTAAATCATGAAAGTACATTGCATTGTAATATCTTCTAAAATTAAATTCATTGAATAACCAATAACAATAGTTTTCTATGACCTACAAAGTAATGAATGAAGAACATGAAAGCATTTAATTACATAAGATCAATGTTGGGCAAGTGCAAGGTAATGAGTCACAAATTCACGAAAGTCCGCACGTTGGAAAACTCGCTCTTATAAACAGGGGCCCGTTTATGCTTCGGGATCCCGAGCCGAAAGGTAACGGGGGCCCGAAGAAAAAATAAACGGGCCCCCATTTCTAAATCGTATTTTTCCTTTTTTTTCCACAAGCCGCCCTCGTTTGAAAACGGGGGCCCGTTCTGTGGAAGTTGATTCCACAACCCGCCACTTGGCTCGGGATTAGGCCCAGGATAGGCCTGGGATGGCCACATCTGAGACATGGACCTGCAAATTCAAATCTCCATGAATGAAAGCACAAATATGATCACCTAAAATAATTAAGGTGCATGTAACTAGAGAATTTTTATACGAAATTAAAACCCATTTTCAGATTATAATGTCTAGATTCTAAATATGTAAATTTATTTAAAAATTGATTATTTTAACTATTTTTCATTTAATTTATACTAAATCGGGTCCATAAACTTGAAATATTAACTCATTTTGTTAATTTAATAACTTTTTTATTTTAATGAATTTTGAAAAAAAATTATATGTCATCAATCTACACAAAATTCTTTTCTATTGAAAAAAAATATTAAAAATGTTAAGTTTACGTCAAATTATGTGGGTCGTACACGTCAAATTATTAAAAACATAATTACGGTCATTAAAATATTAATTAAAACTAAAATAATTTTTAATAAAATACAGAAAAATATGCTCATCAATCTTCAGTGAGTTACAAACCATTTCCCAAAACGGTTTGAGAAAATAATTTTAATTGTGTCAAAAAGTGTGGGTTGTACACATGCATGCTATGGTCCTAAAACAGACATTTTTAAAACATAGTTTTTAGAAATCCATTCCAAAAGTTATTTTTTATTATGTGGGTATTAAAATAAATTACATATTTGGAAAGTACACTTAGAGGGCTATCTTTTATATTACTGACTTTTTCCAAGATTCAATCTCCAAGTGTTTCAAAATTTATGCTCAAATGAGACAAAATCTGAAAATCAGGGAAAACACTTCCACTTTTTGGCCAAAACATGGACTCAGCTTCTTGCACTGACCTTGTTCCCATATGCTAATATAAAATATATCTCCTAAACCTAATTTCACTTGCATCAAATTTACATCATAGACACATCATAGTTGCATAATTATTACATCATTTGCCTCGTGGACATGTACATAATACATTTACATCTGATTAAACATAAGCACAACATGACAGATAAATTAAATCTCCACCTAACTCATTGAGCTGACCATATCCAAGAGAAACAACTGGAAAATGCACGAAGACCAACCACGCAAGACAGGTACAAAATCCTTGATGGAAGAAGGCAACTACCACCCGACTATGTGGA
The DNA here is from genome assembly GCF_030272615.1 of Cryptomeria japonica. NCBI lineage: Eukaryota > Viridiplantae > Streptophyta > Pinopsida > Cupressales > Cupressaceae > Cryptomeria > Cryptomeria japonica. The sequence continues at coordinate 771,790,963 of NC_081407.1, forward strand.
ACTTGAAGGACTACCCCTCGTGCTAGGAGATAGACATAAGGTCCTCAAGCACACAAACAAAGGATAAACAAAATACGGTCTGAACACACTTCTACCAGGTTAAGTCACAATCAAGATACACATAGATAAAACTCTAGACAGGAATACTTCAGAGGCTACAAAACACAGAGGCGGGACACTAGTGCTCACAAGGGGAGAGTGTCATCGCATAGCTTGATATGGGTTATCCTGGCAGGTCTCCATAGGCCCCAACCCCCATCCTAGGTTATCCTGGTAGCCTCTCCCGACCCCCGAACCCCATTCAACGCGTCATCACACCTCGCTTCAAAGAGGGGCAAAATGTAGACACTTAAAAATAATTATTTTTAATTATTTTTAATTCCTCACATAATTAATTAATTATGTTAATTCAAATTCTCCTCAATATTAATTAAATATAATTAATATTGTCACTATAGTATGTGATTGATTTATTTAATAAATAAATCCCTTTCTTTATTCTTCTAAAAGATTAAATCCTCACAAATCTTCCTCTTGGCTAATTAATTTCAATTAATTAGTTAACCCACATGGTTCCTACAAACCATCTTCTTAATTCATCATTAACCTAATAAAGTCTTCTAGAAACTCTCTAAACTCACTTAACCTTATTCTTCTAATTTTTAATTCCCTCCACTCATTCTCTCTCCTAGTCAAACCCTCCTACAAATCCTAATCCCACCTAACATTTCATCTAATCCCCCTCCTAATGAGTTGCTAATGGCTAATCATCATGATTAGCCACGAAGTCAACTCCTTGTCCCTTCCATCCAACCACTAGATTTTAATGCTCTTTTCCTAGGTGAATGTGAGATCTTCAAAATCTCACAATCCTCTAAGCATCTCCTCTGCCAAGGAATTTTTAATTCCTTCTTATTCCTCCAATCCCCATGATTATCCCTTTTTGGAGAATTTTAAATTCCTCCTCCCCATTCTTCAAGGAATGTCACATCTCTTGCTCCTCTCAAGGCACATTGGGAAGTCTTCTCAAAGCACTTTTCTCTTCTCAAGGTACCTTGGGAAGTCTTCCCAATGTACCTTGAGGAGTGGGGAGACAAGAAATGCCTTTAAGGCATATCTCTTGGTCTCCACACCCTCTCTTGGGCCTTGTGGAAGCTCACAAGCAATCCTAGCCCTTCATCTTGAATCCATCCTAGCCATCCATTTTTCCTCTCCTCTTCCTATAAATTGAGGATGTCATCCCTTCATTTTTCATCTCCAAGTTTAGTAACCTTATGTTGTCCTTTTGAGCCCAAGAAATCATCTTGGCAACCTTATCATGTTCAAATCATATCTCATCCACATTCGATCATCTCATCCTTATCATCTTCCAAATCCATTCCATTTGTGCACAACATTGGAGAGCCATCCACATCAAGCAAGCAAGAGGAGCACATCAAGTGGAGCATCACCAAGGGGCGCCTTGACTTCATCAAGCTCAATCTGAGGGAGAGGTATAAGGTTTTGTGAGGTATATGCATCTTATTCATGTTTTCATGTGTTTTGGAGTTATGTCTTTGATTTCATATGATTATATGTTTGACTTGCATGTTTTCTAACTAAATCCACTTCACAAGTCTTTTTTCCTCTTCAGATGCTCACTCTTACTGGCGTTGCTTATTCGTAATGTCTCCTTAGGTTGTCTCTTGAACCATCTAATGGTTCCACTCTTTCCAACCTTCCAAAGGTTGTAGGGCCCACCCTTACTGACCTTCCTAAGGTCCCTAGACTAAGGTGACCTCCTCTTGTTTAGTGAGTGTCCAACACTCCTTATTAAAGACCTTCCTACTCAACACTTTAACCAAGAGCCAACCCTCTCTACCATAGGATCTTCATTACACATGACCAACACACTTAGGGATGATTTTCCTTAGTTTTCCAACCCTATCCCTTCATTTATGGACTTTGGTGTTTACCAGTTTCAAGCTTTAGGGTCGTTTTGCTCTTTTAGGCCTACTAGGAGACCTAGTTCAATTAGCCCTACCGATGAGGTATTTTGTAGTTATCTGTTAGAAGTCCTCAATACTGGTATGAAATATTTATCTTTTCAGATACCCTTTTGGAAGATTCATACAATATCAAAAAATTGGATATGGGTTTGGTTTCTAACACACCTAACCCTTTTTAGGCCTAATTCCCTCCTTTTAAGCCTACAAAATAGGGTTTTCCTCAAATGCCTTCACCAATCCAAATGGCCAAGGATTATGATGATTTTCTTAGGTTTTTACACCCATGAGGATGTCCAATCCAACCTGGAATCAAATCCATCCAACTGATTTACCCATCTAGGGCCTGTTGTCCATGATCCCCATTGCTTGCCAACTCTACGTGCCAAGCCTAGGGTATGGTGCCAAATATAGAGTTTAGCCTCCCTTGTATTAAAAAAAATTTGAAAGCATACTTAACAAGCCCTCCTAGCATTCCACAAGGTTTCAGTATGAATTTCCACCCTGGAATGCTAGGTATGAGCCATAGAGTCTTCAAAACCCTTGTTTAAAAGGTCTTTAGGACCCGCCTGCAACAAAAATGACAAAACTTACAAACTATAACACTTCAAAACCTCAAATCACCATCAAATGAAAGGTATTTCTCTACTCTAACAATTCATGCCTTGTTTTGGGCTTGGAAATCCATACATACCATACAAAATCAGTTAAACTCAACTACTACTCACTGAAAACATAATTTTTGAAAGGCTAAACTTGCTTTTCTTCCTTCAAATATTCAACCAACATTCTCATCGATTGTACCAAGCCTTATATCGACCTTGGTTTTTTTACAAATGTCTTTAACTTAAAAAATACAACCAACTAACCGTTCGTGTTTGGAAAAATGCAAATGTTGCAAAGTTGTTACGAGCAACTTTTGCAACATTTTACAACTTTTACATTGTTGAGCAAATTTTGCCCAAATCAAACCTAGGTCACTTCTAAAGGTTCAAATGACCTTAAAACCTCCTAAATTTCATCAAACCAACCTATTCTAACACAATACCAACTTATTCTACCAAATGCTCTATCAGGCACCCTTAGGAGCCAATAGGCCAACATTGGCCAAACAATAACTCCTAGGGTCCTTACTTGATCTTAGCACTTATTCAAAATAATATTTACCTTATTACAAACCAAAATCACATGATTCCAAACTCCTAGAACCTACACAACAAGATTGCTCAAGTGCTCCTGCACCATGCTCTGGGGGTAAGAAGAACTCAAGTCTCTTGAGTGGATAAAGTGTGGACAGTGGTACCATGTTGTATGATGTCTCTCTCTAACATCCATGTAGCTTCTAACTCTGGTAGCCCTGCCCATTTGATCTGATAGTCTTTATAGACTCCTCTCCTAGTCTTTTTCACAACCTTAGAATCCAAAATGCAGTCCAATGTGACCGGTTGGCTTGGAGGTAAATCTTGTAACCGGTCTATATCTTCTATAGCAGTAGTTTCTTCTTGACTTGTAGCTATCTGAGACCCTTTGTATGGATACGAATCACATACATTGAGGATTGGGGATATGCCTAAGTTTGGAGGTAACTCTAACTCATATGCATTATTGCCAAATTTATGCATCACCTTAAGAGGTCCAATCTTCTTCATGCATAGATTGCTAGGTTGTCCCTTGGGTAGCCTCTCCTTCCTCAAGTAGGCCAACACTAGATCACCAACCTTATAGTGTACTTCTCTTCTTTTCTTATCTGCTAGTGCCTTGCACTTATCATTGTGTTGCTGCAATGTCTTCTTGACCTGCTCATGTATCTCTTTTATATTCTCTGCAAAATTTTCCCCTTGTGCACTCCTATGGTCTATAGTACTGAGGTCTCTAAGTTCCAAGATACCCCTAGGATGACATCCATAAAAAATTTCAAAGGGACTCCAACTTGTGCTTCTATTAACTGAGTCATTATAGGCATACTCTGCTTGACCCAATACTAGATCCCAAGCTTGTCCATGTTGTTTGGTGAGACACCTCAACAAGTTACCTAAGGATTTGTTAACCACTTCAGTTTGACCATTTGATTGTGGATGGTATGTTGATGTAAAGGAAAGTTTTGTGTTGATTTTCTTTCATCAGATTCACCAAAAGTGACTTACAAATTTAGTGTCTCTGTCACTCACAATGCTAAGTGGTAAGCCATGAATCCTCGCAACTTCCTTGAAGAATATCCCTACTATGTAAGAGGCATCATTTGTGCATTTGCAAGGCACAAAGTGTGCCATCTTGTTGAATCTGTCCACTATGACAAAAACACTATCATACCCTCTTGGAGTCTTAGGCAAACCAAGTACAAAGTCCATGCTCAAACATTCCCATGGTCTGGTTGGTATGGCGAATGGCTGATATAAACCTATATTGTTGGAGGTTCCCTTAGCTCTCTGAAATATGGGACATTGCTCCACAAACCTTCTAACATATGACTGAAGTTTAGGCCAATGATAAAACCATCCAACCTGCTCTAAGGTCTTGTCAAGACCAAAATGTCCTCCTAAGCCGCCTTGATGCTTCTCCTTGATGATATTGTCTCTCATAGAGCACTGAGGTATGCAAAGTAAGTGTCCTTAAACAAAAGGCCTTCCTGCGACATGAAATCAGAATATGCAACATGACAAACATTAGTAAACTTGGTGCAAACATCATATGCTTCACCAAAATCCTTGTCACCTTGGTATAGGTCTTTGAGATCATTTAATCCCACACTTTGGAGCTGCACCTCTTGGATGGTAAGAACTATTCTACTTAAGGCATCTGCTACCTTATTGGTGACTCCTTTCTTGTGTTTGATGGAAAAGGTATAGGCCTGCAAGTTCTCAACCCATTTGATGTGTCTTTGATGTAACTTCTCTTGTCCATTCAAGAAGCTAAGTGCATGGTTGTCAATATAAACTATGAATTCCTTGGGAAGTAAATAATGTTGCCATTTCTTAAGGGCTTGTACCATGCCATACAACTCTAGGTCATAGGTAGAATACTTTTGTTTTGCCTCATTGAGCTTCTAAGAGAAAAATGCTACTGGATGACCTTCTTGGCTCAAAACTACTCCTATTGCAAACTTTCTAGCATCACACTCCACTATAAAGGGTTGATTGAAATCAAGGAGCCTAAGATAAGGTAGTTCTGCTACTTTTTGTTTCAACAACTCAAACCCCTTGTCTACTACACTAGTCCACTTAAACTAACATTTCATTCCCCCTTTGATGGTGTTCAATATGGGTGTGCATACATGGCTAAACCCTCTAATAAAATTCCTATAGAATGAAGCTAACCCATGAAAAATTCTCACATCTCCTATTGACTTAGAAGTAGGCCAATTAACTATTGCATCTACCTTTGTTGGATCCATTTTCAAACAACCTTGAGAAACTACAAAACCAAGATATACTAGTTCAGTTTTCAAGAACTCGCACTTGTCTAAGTTGATCATCAAATTATCTTGATGTAGCTTCCTCAAGACCTGATCCAAATGTCTGATATGCTCCTCCCTTAACCTACTAAAAATCAGAATGTCATCAAGATAAACAATCACAAATTTACCAATAAATTCTGCAAGCACTTCATTCATGAGTCTCATGAAGGTGCTACGCACGTTTGTGAGCCCAAAGAGCATCACCAACTATTCATAGAGTCCCTCATTGGTCTTAAAGGTTGTTTTCTATTCATCTCTAGGTCCGATCCTTATTTGATGATAACCTGATTTCAAATCCACCTTTGTAAAGTAACAAGCTCCTCCTAGGTAGTCCATGAGGTCCTCAATTCTTGGCATTGGAAACCAGTATCTAATGGTAATCTTGTTGATGGCTCTTGAGTTGGTGCACATTCTCCATTTGCCATCTTTCTTAGGTACCAAAATAATAGGTACCGTACATGGGCTTAAACTCTTCTTTATCAACCCCTTATCTAGCAATTCTTGCACTTGTCTTGCTATTTCTTCATTTTGAGTAGGTGTCATTTTGTAAGTAGCTCTATTTGGCAAGGTAGCTCCGGGTATGAGGTCTATCTGATGGTTCGCATATCTGTATGGGGGTAAAGCATCCGATATCTCATTTACAACAATGTCTTTGTACCGGTCCAACAAGGTCTTCACTTCTTCAGGTACTACCGGTTTGGGTTCAATCTTTGCCTCTTCTTTTGGTTTCACTATGATGGCATATCCTTGGTTCCCTTCATGCTTCAACTCTTTTAGGAACTCTTTCCCACTAAGAAACATCACACTTGAACATACATAGCTTTCTTCTCCTTGAACAACCAAAGGATCCATTTGGAACTTCCTATCTTCCTTGGTGATAATATAAGAATTCTTCTCCCCATCATTTATGGCTTTGACATCATATTGCCAAGGGTGTCCAAGCAACAAATGGCATGCATCCATGGGTAGTATATCACATAGTACTATGTCCTTATACTCTCCAATTTCAAAGTCTATCCAAGCTTTCTCATCAACTAACACATGATGTCCTTTACTCAACCATGATACCTTATAAGGATTGGTATGTAGCAGTCTTTTCAACTTGAGTTTGTCAACCATCTCAACTGCTACAATGTTCTCAGTAGATCCTGAATCCACTATGACCCTACAAATCTTACCATATGATCTGCAAGTGGTTTTAAAAGTGCCTTTCTTTGAGTAGGTTCTTTGGCCTACGGTACCTTCAACAAGGTCCTCCTTAACATCAGGTTCTCTCCATCTAGAACTGGTCCAGCTTTGCTGATTGGTGAGGTAACACTTTGATTGTCTTCCTCCTGCATCAACCGAGTTCTCCTTTCACCTACATAAGAACTTGAAGTCTTTTCAAGACACCGGCTCATTGTGTGGACCACTTGATGACAATGAAAGCATTTACCGATGAAGGTCGTGGGTCCTCTTCCTTGAGTACCAAATCTGCCCCTAAAATTGTTTCTTCATCTAGAGTTGCCTCTAAACTGACCATGCTTGCTAAAGTTATCCCCACTATGTTCAGATTAACTGATTTCTTCATTATTTCTAAAGTTATTACCCCTTCCAAAGGTGCCTCTTCCTCTAAATCCTCTACCACCTCTTCCTCTTTGATTGAATTCACTTTTCCTCTTGATCTTGTCCTTTGCTCTCAAGGCCAACTGAAAACTCTTATGAACTGTCTTAGGTGCCATCATGCAAATTTCATCTTGTATGTTTTGCCTAAGGCCATTTAGGTATCTTGCTACCTTCTCCACTTCCTCCTCTTGTTTCCTTTCTCTTAGAGTTAGTTTGTTGAACTCCTTTGTGTAAGCACTCACATCCATTTCCCTCTGCTTCAAACTCATCAACTTCTTGTGTATGTGCACCTCATAATCTAGAGGTAGGAATTGAGTTTTGATTTTGATCTTCATTCTCTCCCAAGAGTTGATCTTCTTTCTCCAGTTTGTTCCCTTTCTTCTTGCATCATGTTCCACCACACTATAGTTTATCCTTTCAACTTTGTCTTAGCCAGATTGACCATCTTTTCTTCTGCAACCTCCTTTTATTCAAAATGATTGTTCAAAGCTTCTATCCAATCCAATAGCTCTTCCCCATTTAGGCTTCCACTATAGACCGGTAAACCATCTAGGCTATCTTTGTTGAGTGATTTAAGAGAATCCAAGAAGATTTGTTGATCTTTCTCCAACTCCTTCTTTTCTGTCACCACTCCTATCACATATGCATCTTCATCATTAGTTTCATCACCCCACTCTATGATCTTGCCCTTACCTTTCTTGGTGTCTTGCTTTCATCATAAGCATGTCTTGGACCAACTTCCTAATGGCCTCTTGACTCATTGCCTTAGGTGGCATGTTGATGGCTTCTAATTCTACCTCTTGGTCTGACATACACCACTTTGTTTAATCAAGTGGCTCTGATACCAATCTGATGTAGAGAGGATGCTCACTCTTACTGGGGTTGCTTATTCTTGATGTCTCCTTAGGTTGTCTCTTGAACCATTCAATGGTTCCACTCTTTCCAACCTTCCAAATGTTGTAGGGCCCACCCTTACTGACCTTCCTAAGGTCCTTAGACTAAGGTGACCTCCTCTTGTTTAGTGAATGTCCAACACTCCTTATTAGAGACCTTCCTACTCAACACTTTAACCAAGAGCCAACCCTCTCTACCATAGGATCTTCATTACACATGACCAACACACTTAGGGATGATTTTCCTTAGTTTTCCAACCCTATCCCTTCATTTATGGACTTCGGTGTTTACTGGTTTCAAACTTTAGGGTCGTTTTGCTCGTTTAGGCCTACTAGGAGACCTAGTTCAATTAGCCCTACCGGTGAGGTATTTTGTAGTTATCTATCAGAAGTCCTGAACATCGGTATGAAATCTTTATCTTTTTAGATACCCTTTTGGAATCTTCATACAATATCACAAAATTGGATATGGGTTTGGTTTCTAACACACCTAACCCTTTTTAGGCCTAATTCCCTCCTTTTAAGCCTACAAAATAGGGTTTTTCTCAAATGCCTTCACTAGTCCAAATGGTCAAGGATTCTGATGATTGTCTCAGGTCTGTACACCCATGAGGATGTCCAATCCAACTTGGGATCAAATCCATCCATCAGATTTACCCATCTAGGGCCTATTGTCCATGATCCCCATTGCTTGTCAACTTTACGTGCCAAGCCTAGGGCATGGTCCAGCAAATCTGGAGTTTAGCCTCCCTTGTCTTTAAAACAAATTGAAAGAATACTTTACAAGCCCTCCTAGCATTCCACAAGGTTTTGGTATGAAGTTCCACCCTGGAATGCTAGGTATGAGCCATAGAGTCTTCAAAACCCTTGTTTAAAAGGTCTGTAGGACCCGTCTGTAACAAAAATGACAAAACTTACAAACTATAACACTTCGAAACCTCAAATCACCATGAAATGAAAGGTATGTCTCTGCTCTAACAATTTATTCCTTGTTTTGGGCTTGTAAATCCATACAGACCATACAAAATCAGTTAAACTCAACTACTACTCGCTGAAAACACAACTTTTGAAAGGCTAAACTTGCTTTTCTTCCTTCAAATCTTCAACCAACATTCTCATCGGTTGTCCCAAGCCTTATATCAGCCTTGGGTTGGTTACAAATGTCTTTAACTAAAAAAAGACAACCAACTAACTGTTGGTGTTTGGAAAAATCCAAATGTTGCAAAGTTATGAGCAACTTTTGCAACTTTTTACAACTTTTACATAGTTGAGCAACTTTTGTTGAAATCAAACCTAGATCACTTGTAAAGGTTCAAATGACCTTAAAACCCCCTAAATTTCATCAAACCAACCTATTCTAACACAATACCAACTTATTCTACCAAATGCTCTATCTGGCACCCTTAGGAGCCAATAGGCCAACATTGGCCAAACAATAACTCCTAGGGTCCTTACATCATCTGAGCACTTATTCAAAATCCTATTGACCTTATTACAAACCAAAATCACATGATTCCAAACTCTTGGAACCTACACAACAAAATTGCTCAAGTGCTCCTGCACCACTATACCCCCCCAACACCCATGCAGGAGAAGGAGGAGGGACTTCCACACTACGTGGTCACCCTCCCCATGTAGTGTGGGAAAGTTCCCACCTGTGTGGGTGAGTTCCACGTTGCGTGGACACCTTCACACATTTGGCCACACCACCTACAACCATTCCCCTCCAACGCCCAAGATACCACAAGGAATTGACAAATGATAAAATAACATGCAAGTTGAGACACGAAAGAAAATAATATTGTAGTCCTAGATTAAAGGTAAAAGATAAAAGAGTAAATATCTTCATTCCTAGGCAACAATGTGGTGCACAAAACTGAACAAAACTAGGTTGGATGGATATAAATCTTATAGCAATAGGCACAATAGTTACCTCATTTAAATTTTAAACAACATAAAGATAAAAACATGATAATAATACTACTGGCATAAACGCATCAACCAACCATATCCATGAGCTTAATTTTATTCCAGTATACTACGTGATCACATAGAACCATATTAAATAATGTGGCTCAAGAGACAAGTGAAACCTACCTCAAATCGCAGTGACCAGAGAAGTTGTATAAGAGCCCTCTCCAAACCATCCCGAGAAAGCAAGAAATGAAAACCATCTCCTTTTCAGGAAGTTTTCCTGAATAATAAAGTGTTTCTTCCCAAAATTCTTCAAGGGAAATGGAAACTTCCCCCTCCAATTCATTACTTCACAATAGTTTAATAATATACATTTTAAAAAATTTATTAAGTTTATTTTATAATATTAAATTAATACATCCTTTAAATAATAACTTAATTTATTATTATTTAAAGGATGAGGATGTGGGTGCAGAGGAGGAGGCTACTCCGAGCAAAAAAAGCAAGAGTGCCACTGGGATGAAAGCCCATGATGAAAAGAATGATACAGAGGAAACTAGAAAAGAGGGCAGTGAAATGGAAACTGATGAGTCAGAGGGTGAGGAAAGTAGGAAAGATGAGGATGTGGGTGCAAAGGAAGAAGAAGGTGAGAATGAGTCCGACAATGATAGTCCAATTCACAATGCTAGCTTAGGCAACGACAACAGCCAGCCTATGGTGGATATGGATGATAAGGATAATGAGGAAAAATATTCGAATTTTGAGAGGGAGAAGAAAAAGGAACCCGAGAAGGAAACAACTAAGGATAGTTTGAGTGAGGATAAGGAGAGTGTTGGAGAAGGGTTATTCCTGGATAACCTTAAAAAACTCACTGAGGCTAGATTAGGTTATGATAGATGGACATATGAACTATTGAAGAACCTGGAAAAAAATGGGAAATAGATGGATGAGAAAAGGAAAGAAGATGACAGGAATCAAAAACAATGGAAGCAGGACATGGAGGAAAAAGTTAAAAAAATGGCAGCTCAGATTGACTATCTGGAAGAAGGGAAAGTGGTGATGAAAAACCTATTGGGTATGATCCCGAATATATTGTCTACTATTACAAAGAACCTAGAGGATATCTCGAAGGTCCTCGATAACTCTAGCTCTCCCAAACTGGTGGTGGACCTCGACATGGATGAAGATGCAATTGAGATTGGAAGCGGGGAAGCTACACCTGGTGGAGCAACAAAGAGAACTAGAGCGAGTGTTAAGAAAGTTGCTGCTGCATCTGCTAAGGAAATCCCTAATCTTAGGGATAATATCAAAGACCTATATGGGATTAGCAGTAACTTGGCTAATGCCCTGAAAAACATAAATTAGTTCCTTTTGTCTGGTCTGGCTAGTTTTTGCTGGTTTTTTGAGGCTTTTTAGCTGGTTTTTTCTAGTTTTTATGTTGGTTTTCCTAAAGTATGTTCCTCATGGTTTCTTAATGCTTTTATCTTGTAAGATCATTTTGTAAAGGGTTTCGGGGCCCCTTCAAAACCTACTTTTACTTTAATCAAAAACTTAATTTATTAATTGCTTATGTTTTTATATTAATTAATTTATTTATTTAAAACATTAATATTAATTTGTTAATTAATTATCAAAGTAATATTATTCAAACATATATATATATATATATATTATTTAATACACACAAGTAAATATGATTAAATAAACTCATCTCAAATTTAACAAAACCTAATGATAAAATTAATAATTAAATTCTACCAAAATAATAAGACAAAATTAGACCCTTATGCAACACAAATACAGACACATATAACATACAAAGGACATCAAATTTTTGCCTGTGCGACATTTCGATCAAGTAGGCACATGACATAACATGTTGCTCTAATATCGAGCAAAGGCTAGGGTTTGAGTAATGGGTCCTATTCTATCTCCCACAACTTCCATCGGGATTATGTAGGCACACTCAAACATGTGAAACTAGGTGGAGTCGATGCCTTGTACCTGCAACCCAACATAAAACCAACCGTTTGCAAATACATATACATATAAAAACAATCAAACAGATGAAATAGAATCGCAATATCACATTTTGTTCACAAGTGAGTGATGTGACATCATCTCATTCACCCTCATACAGTCATAGAAAAGAGATAACATATAGATATTATCGAACATCATATCCATTTAACACAATCATGAAGTAAAGGTTAGCACAACACACATCATCTTATTTCAAGATAGTAAATCACACCTACTAAATAACATGTAATCATGAATGAATCGATATAAAACCCTAACATCTTGATCATGTCCTAAATATATCATCATCCACTTTAAGAACATAACGTATTAAATAACATCATAAAATGTCTCATTCAAGAAAAATTCAATCATCAATAAGAAAGTCAAAAGCACAATAAGATTCATTAGCATCTAACATATCTATCATAAGAATGACCCCTAGAAGGATATTACACACATGACTACTCAATCTTCTACATTATTTCAGCCTCTAAAATGCATTGAAAAAGAAAAAACAATTTTAACGTCTACCAGACCTCTGATGAGTTTCAAAACCATACCAAACACCCAGCCTATGCTATTTTGCCCTTCCTTTATCTCATTCATTTTCCAATTCCTGTCAGGACTTTAAGGTAGGAAGAATTATTTCAAAATCACCGACTCACTCTGTGTCGCTCACATATTTTTATATTTTTCAGTAAGCCAATCTTCATCATTCATCAACACTTGGCACAAGGTTTGAAACGTAGAAGCGTCCATCGATGGACACATTGTGATACATAACAAAAGATTTCTTAATCCCTCACAAGGTTCTAAGAACCTATTCCAGATCCAAAGGAAAGGCGTCGACTAACAAACGGCCATCCAAAATGGACCAAAAATAGCAATGATTCAAACTCAAAAAAAAATTGGTGTAACACAGTGCATCAAAGGGCAAACAACATGTGTGTGTTTTTTTGTGCGAAGGCCACAATCCTGATTGTGAGGGCACAATCAACAACTACACCAATGGTAGATTGGACGTGTTGCACAAGAAAAGTGTGGATGAAGTGAAAATTGTGCTGCTACCACCATATGTTGGAGTTTTTTTTCTTTTTTCTTTTCTGATTCACAGTTGCATAAAAATTGGAGGACACAAATCTACCACATTTCTTATCAGCCCTGTGTGGCACCTAAAAAACTCTTATCTTTTTATTTTTTATTTTTTATTTTTTTTAATGACTGAATAATTAGTCATAATACTACATCCAATATGTGTAATGTGTTGCTTATTCATTATCTTTAAAAAAATAAAAATAAAATATTTTTCTAACTATAATCGTGTTGATTCTGTAATAGGAATAAAAAGATTTTAGTTGCATAAAGAATGATGCAATTATTTGTCTCATGGAAATATATACATATGTGCATGCGCGTGTGCTTGCACACACACACACACAACACACACACACACATACATACATACATGCATGCATGCATGTGTATGTATGTATGTATGTATGTACACACACATATATATGCATATATATGTATGTATGTACACACACACACATGTATGTATGTATGTATGTATGTACATTCATACAAATATATGCATGTGTGTGTATGTATATGTATATGTATATGTACATGTGTGTGTGTGTGTGTGTGTGTGTGTGTGTGTGTAGATACACCTTCATTATATGTACAAGTATCTCAAAAAACGACCAATTAAATGATGTCATGATCTTAAACAAGATCTAATTTCATGTTGCAGCTGTAATAAAATTTGAAATAAATCTAACTTATCTTATTGATTATACCCTAATTATCTAAACAAGAATGACAAATTCCTTCACAACTATAGTTCCTTAATCTCAATATATATTTTAATTTTATTGTCAACAATTCAATAACTTTACATTAGTGTTTCTTGATTTCTTCAAAACATTTGTAATTTATACAACCTATTTTTATTCCTTCCATGAAAGGTGAAGTAAAAACGAGTTATAATAATAGGTTGAAGATACTTGGAGATTGATAGTTGGAAGTCGATCAAATATCATCCTTGATAGAGAACCAACTAAAAAGAATTAAAAAGGTAGTTATTTGGGTTTTTAAATCAATTTAAAGATCTCCTTGAGAAGGACTCTGTAAGGTCTTTAAAGAAGCATGGTCATCTGAAGACTCATTAAATCATAGAATATATCTAATTAAGTCATATCATTGATTGTCTGTCATAATTTGACATATGCTCTAGAAAGCACAAAAGTTATCTTATAGAAAAATTAGCCAACGTTTTCATAAAGAAATGACTAGGAGATAAACATGCACAATTGGGTAATGTAGTGTCATAAAATTGCGATCCTAGCAATTTTTGACTGCATTAGGGTCCTCGAGCATGTGAACTCAAATCCTCTAGCCTGATCGGAGATTGGAGCTTGCTCGGCTTGCGAAAATAACTTCTTCCTTGGCCTCTGCATCACCCCGACCGCATTCTACCCTAGAGAAAGGGGTAGGACAGGGGCGTGGCGCCCTTGTCCTCTCAGGTTAGGGGCATGGCAGCCATGTCCCTGCCCTATTTTGGGGCAGGAACCTTCCTAGAGCATGCATTGTTGGTTGTGCCTCGGGCGGAAAACTCCCCCGATGTCAGCTCGTGATGAAATTCAGATCCACAAAACATGTATTCAAGGGGCATTCATCCTCTCATTTGGAGGAGTTCAATAAGTTGGATGAGTGGGAAATTCACAAGCGATCAAGCATTCAAGAGCATTCAAGCATTCTTTTCTAGCATTGAGCATTCTCAAGTCTCCCTTCAAGGCTAGGTATTGCATTCAAGTAAAGGATTCAACCATTGAAGAGGAGATTGATTTCAACATTCAATTACACACAAGCATTTCTATCAACATTGCTACTACAACCTCCCTTGAGGTGATTTACAACTCAGTCTTTCATTTACATCTACTTGCAAGTACTTTCTTTCATTACTTGGTTAATTCCAAAACTGGGGTTTGACCTAAAGGCAAACCCCCAATCCCAACCCATTTTCCTCTCTTTTATGTGTGTAGGTTGTAGGTGCACAGTTGTACTTTTGGATTCGGGCTTCATTTGCAGATGCAGAAAAACCCTTTTCATTTCACGGATTTTTCGAAGGACCATGTACATTCCCGCCATAGTCTGAGCAAATTTTCCTCAAATTCATAGGGTGCCTTCGTCTTGACATTTTACTACCAGATCCAGGTGCACAACTTCATCCCATATTCCTATCTCAAGTTATAATCAATTCTTTGTCACTTTTGCATTATAATTCAATCAATTCCTTTCCATTTCAAACAAGGAAGAGGGGATCAACTTAACATTCTCAATTCATTCAGAATTCAATCTACCATCTTTGTGTGGAGAGATTGAATCTAGTGAATTATCCTTCCCCCTTCGTAATGTAACGGTGAAAAGTGCTTGAATGGTAATCGATAGTGAAACTCTCATCTCTCTTTGAGGGAAAGTGTAGTTTCCTTCTTGATCTATCATTCACCATTTTTCCCACCATTGCAGGTAAATAAAGAGACTCCACACCTAAGATTAATTCTCTATTTACTGTAGAGTCTAGAATAATTTTTGAGTTTGGGTACAGGCATGGAAGATTTCATACAAACAAATTTGATTGAATCTAGAACAAGTAGAAATTCTTAGGAACGTCTTAAATCACATACACTAAGCTTATAATTCTAAGTTTAAAAGTGTTAAACACTTAGAGTTGGCTTACCTTTTCTAGGCTTAATATGTTGCTTAGGGTGTGTGGTCACAATAAGAATACACTTCTAGACTTAAAAGTGTTAAACACTCAGAATTGACTAACATTCTCTAAATTCAATATATCGCTTAGTATGTAATATTTAAGGTTGGCCTAAGTCATTGATACTAAATCTATAATAGATAACAACATGGTATTCAAAGATAGACTACTGTTACAACCGAAAGTAAATCTATAAGGCAATAAAAAAATGGATTACACATGTGCAATGAAATATTAACATTTCTAAAGGTTTGCTAAGCATTTCTTGAGTGGTCGAAGGAAACATGTAAACTTTTTAATAAGGAAACCCTGTTGATGGCACATGTACATAAACTAGAAGAACACTAAAACTAATTGAACAATAGCAACTGAAGACAATATACAGTTTTGTAGGAGAAAATTCATGCTTTTCCTTGTAGGCTAGGAGAGTGGTTCCCACATCTATTTATTTGATAGAGTATGACATCAAACACAATTGGTTAGAAGGAATTTATGTTCTCTTGTCCAAACATTGAATAAATTTGTTTTGAAGTCATGTTTGAAAGACTCCAAATAAGTAAAAGTACATGATGCTAAGGATAAATGGTCTTATAGATTGCCAAAATTCCAAGATGTGCACACAAAGATTATTAGAAACAAATTTTGAATCTTTTGCAAAAACATCATCCAAGAGAATTCAAATGTTATTGCTTATGGTATAATAGCCTATCAGAGTTATTCATAAATCTTAGATAAAAAATGACTCAATACAAGGTAGAGGTATAAGGGCACATAGTAACATCAAAATAGTCACATAAGAAGTGGATCGATATTAATGAAATTACTAATATCATACTTGATTATGTTAAGTAGCTAAACACAACTTTCTTATCATGTTTGATGACATACCTTGAGAATGATTTGTGTTATCCTATCTTCCTAGCCAAATCTTTTGATATTGGCCTGAATTTTGCTCCATACTTTGACCTTGCCAATGGCTTATACTTGATGATTTGGTTTGTCAAAATTTACCCTTTGAATGTCCACCCTGGAGTGTCGACTTCCTCTATTTCTCTCTTCTACTCTTTGCCATATTTCCAGAAAATGAATCTCTCCACATAAATCATCTCCCTTCTCTATGTTTAATTGTTGCCTCTATTTTCCTTCTACTTATGTGTCTTTAGTAATATTACATTACTCTTTTTTAATAGCTCTTCTCGTACATGAGTGAGATTTTGCCTTATTGGCTTTGCATGCCAAATCAACTCCCAAATTGTGGAGTTTGATTTTGTTTCTCCCTCACAAAACTTCATTTTCTTTCATGCATAGTCGCTTGCATGAGCATTTAATTAGTTTGATCTATTTTGCAAAAAAAATTTAAAATATATGATTTCTAAACTTTATTTTAATCTTTGTTTTTATAAATATGATTAAAAAATAATATTGAAACAAAATATAAACTTTTGGCTTTCTAATTAAATTATATATGTAACATACAAAACAATAACATAACACAAGGGTTGTGACAAATTTTTTGGAGTTAGCGATGTAGATAATGTAGAAATAATGTTTTAAATGAGATGACAAGCCTTCACATGAATGAGAGTTATAGATAGGGTTGAATTGGATTAATGTTATATTTTAATTAAGGTTAGGGTTAGGGTTCAATTAAAATTAAGATTAAGGTTAGGTTAAAGTCTTATAATTTGATAAGATTAGGGTTACAATTTATAGAAGATTAAGATTACAATTTAATTAATATTATGATTGATATTTTTTTTATCGATAATAGTTAGTATTTTATTAATATAAAAGTTCATACATTAACATTGTTAGATAAAAACAAGAAACCAAGGATCAACCCCTTGCATAGTCTGAAGAAGAAGGAAACCTGCCACATAGACCACCCGATTCATGCAAAACTACTTATGAACAAAAACTATCTTGCCTAAAATCTGCTACCCCACCACCCAAATTTTGGCTTTCAACCATTGTTTCAGATTACAAATTTTACAATTCCAAGTCCACCTTAACTATTTAACAAAATATAACAAAAAATTCAAAAAAACTAAACTTTCTTCTTCTTTTTACCAAGGTCATTAAACCAATAGTCTTCCGATGCGAATTTGGTCTTCTTTGGCTCATCCTTCTACTTTGCCTCCCTCACCATATGCATCTTGACCTCCTTCTCACAAATAAAATCTTTCAAAGCCTCCCAACCCACCCACGCCTCCTCTATTCTGGCCTCTTAGTCCACTCCATCGTTCTAGAGAATAAAAGCTCTAAACTCCACATCATTCCCATCTTGCATGATTCCTTCTCCAAATGGACGCCTTAGGCTTTTTCCCACCCCACAACTCTCACCATCAAAGAGGTCAAGCCACACAACGAATGGTTAGGGATGCATGCTTTTGCCACCCAAACCACTTCCTCCTTAGAACCAAACACCAATCCCATGTAACCATCATGGAAATAATGTTGGCATTTGTTCTATAACAAAATTATGACCTTGAATACTCTTCTTCCAATAGCACCTCCATGATTTGAAAAAAAATGGGATCATCAAATTTGAAAATTCTCCCAAGCTTTTTTTTTTTGAAACCTTGCCAAAAATGCAAGCTATTGTTTAATAGAGTGAAGTGAAAATTTTGCTTCCATGATTGCTAGTTGTGCACTATACAAATACCCTTTTGTCACTATATAGAGCTTTCTTCGCACACCTAAACCTTGAAGAAATCAAAATGTTGCCCACCTTTGTATTTAAATAGCTCCACCTTACCCCTTGTCAAATCTACAGTAATGACCATCAATACAACCTCATATTGAGGGTGTACGATACGACCTAATAAAAAATTTGTATTAATGTCACTCATGCCACCTCCAACTCAAAATTTATCAATCTGCCATGTAGTTTATTGGAGTGAAAAAGAATGACATACAAGTTTAAGGTGCATTTATAACAGTACATGGATCAATACACATCAATACGCCCAAATGATGAAGGAGATCATGGGCTATACACCACTTGTCAATTCCTCAATAATGCTATACTTCATCAAACCATTAGTAACTCATGCTCACTTGGGCCATCCCACCACCTCACATTTCAGTCACTAAAATCACACCCTTGATTTGATAAGTAATCTGCTTCAAAATTTCCTTCCCTATAGACATGCGAGATTTTAAAATCTTGAAAGTTTTTTTAGTAACTCATGCTCACTTGGGCCATCCCACTGGACCTCACATTTTAGTCACTAAAATCACACCCTTGATTTGATAAGTAATCTGCTTCAAAATTTCCTTCCCCGCGGACATGCAAGATTTTAAAATCTTGAAAGTTTTTAAGTTTTTGCCCAATAATAGAAATGATTTTATTTATTTTCCAACACTGGGAGAACCCTTTAGCGATTGCCTCCATTGCTATTTTTTAATCTTTGATTTTAAATTAAAGATTAAAATTAGATTACAATTAAATTGATATTTTAAAGAAATCATTAGTATTTTCCCTAGGCAATACTATTGCATTCACTCAAGCCTAATTAATCAATTTTTTGCACCAATCAAAAGTAATTACTATTTTTGTTTTCAAAATAAACTTCATTTTTATAAAGTTGAGATTTATATTTTTAAACTAAAATTATTTATTTACAATATGATTGGATGAAAAATTGGTGTTATAGGAGCAAATTTATAGGAATGATATATTTTATAGTTTTTTTAGATTTCTTTATATTTTAAAAAATAAATGTCTATTTTAAATAACTTTTTTCATTTTTTATTGATAATCTTTTTTGTCTATAAATATATATAAATTTTTATCTTTTAATTTTTTTAATTTTTTAAAATATAGGTAATAAAATCGATTAACTATTGTATAGGGATTTGATTCACACCATTTAAATAAAATAAAATTTTAAATAAATAATTAAACTATTTAATTACAAGCATTGCTCAACAAATATTTCTTTTTAAAAAAATAAATGAAGTGTGTACATCTTATATATATCATTCTAATTTTTAATAATACTTTGTGAAAATCATAATTTTCTTTTTAATTATTATAATATTACTTTATAACATTTAATCATAAATTTAAATATTTTTCATTTAGTCATTACAAAGTACTTATTTTCACTATATTGCTTATATTATATAATTTAATAATTATTAATAATTATTTTATTATCTAATCAATTATAATTAATATTACATAAATATAATTAAAATAATATATAATCTTAAATTAATAATTAATAATTAATAATTAAATTTAAAATTAAGTTTATTATTATAATTATAATTATATAGATTTTAAATTAAATTAAGATTATATTTTTTAAGAAAAATGTATATTTTCATTATATTTTCAATTTTTTATCAGTAAATAGCTACTAAGGGGCAACACCCATTGTATTAAAATTAAAAAGAGCATTACAATGCTTATCTTCACATTGTATATATTTGTAGAAACTACCATGAAACTATAGTATCCTAGAACTGCCATATGTTATTATGTCATTCTCTTCTAACTATAGCCAACAACTTGGATCTTTAAACAAAATTGGGCACCACATACTACATATCTACATAAACTGCCTTGAAAATAGACTATACTATAACTACCATATGCTGGTTTGCCATTCCCATCTAACTATATTCAAATAGCCCAAGTCATTAAACAAAATTGGGCATCACATACTTATGATATAGATAATCATTTTCTTCATGCAAGTCAGCTAGCATTAATCTTCTTCATTAGATGTCTCTCCCTTTGAGTTAGTTTCTTCAAGAGCTCTCATACTTCTCACATCCAGAGCACAAACAACCATCAGGCAGTCGACACCACAATTTGCATGAGCCTCCACAACAACAATCTCCTCCACATCTTGAGAGTCATTTTTAATCCATTCTTCATTACAGCCCAAACCCCACTCATCTTCATCCTCAAAGTCCTAGATTCTAGCAACAACCTCACCATCTTCCCCATTTTCCAAAAGCCCTTCTACCACCATATATCTCATGACCCAACCCTTTGGTATCCTTGGAGCCATTCTGGCTAACCTCAATAAGAAATCGATGCTTTGAATCTTCTCATTCCAGCTCCTCTCCAAAAGCTCCAACTCTAAGGTCTGGACAATAGGGTATTTCTTGACCTCTATGCCTCTACCTTGAGACATAGTAATTCTATGGCATAGGGGTTAAGAGATTCCCATCAATATTGTCTAAAGAAGCATCAATTTCGAGTAGAAAGGCATGCAAAAACACCATTTGACATAATTTATTAGCCCACACTTTTCTCACCCCCATGTAGATAAGTATAGCAAGAAACATGGTCGTGACATCTGAATTCACTCTGTATCTATTGTGATCCCACAAAAATTTCATCCCCAACACCATTTTTATAGCATGAAGAATTAGGGGTTGCTCTGTGGCTAACATGACAAGTAGGCATTTGTCTGAAACTTCACCAAGGAAGGACATTTGCCGCTTGGTGGCCTCCAACATAATCAGTGTGTCCATTGTCAAAAGTACTTTAGCATTAGTAGTAGAGCACAAAAAAATGATGAATTCAAATGCCTCTTTGTTTACCATTTATAACTCAAACCACTTGCCAAAATGACATCCTTAACACAGTAATTAAGGAAATGTCCTAAAATGATTGCATCATATCTATTCCACACACCTTGGTGGATATTTCACGCACTTGAGATTTATTCCACCTCAAGATGTCATATTCACAAAAGCTCATTATAAGTATAATATGCAACCATCGTATCAATCTTCAACTTCATAATGCCACCTAGTCACTCACATATTTTATTGCACACATAGAGTGATGTCAATCTGATGATGCCACTTCCAAATGACTTGAGGTTTGATTTACCATAATCACTAATAAATATCCTAACATCTGAATTGTACCAAGAATAAGTCACCAATCCTTACTCTCCCACATACTCCATCTCATGCCAATATGACAATTAAGCTATAATTGATCTGTTTGAACCTCGCCCACCCATGCTCTCTACATCAAGCTTAGCTAGCTCATCAACCACTCCATTTGCTTCTCTAAGAATGTGGCTCAACTTGAATTCTTGCAAACTATCAATCAATTTCTTGATTGGGTCTAGCCACCAATTTAGTTTCTAGTTAGGTGCATGATTTTTCCTAATGACATTAATGATGATGAGCGAATCCCCTTCCAAATGGATTTTGTCTAATCCAAGTTCCTTACCAAAATTTGATCCCCTCAGTGTAGCTTTGAACTCCACACTATTATTTGTTGTGACACCAAAATACATTCTGAAACCTCTTCTAAAACACACCCCTTCTTATTGCATGCAACATATCCAATTCTGCTAGGGCTAGGGTTACCCTTGGAGGCCCCATCCACATTGATTTTTATCTAGCCCACCTCAAGAGTGCTCCATCTCACTTCCTTACAATATTATGTCTCTCTTTTATTTCCCACTATTTAAGGTATAACCAATCCCTTAAATTGTTTAAGCATATCCTCATCTCAATTAGTGAAAGTGTTGTCTTTCATAGGTTTACTTCTAGCAATCGAGTTAGCGAATTCGACAATCAATGTTTCAATTTTCTTGATTAGATTATCCCTAGACATCACTTGATCCTTTAAGATCCTTCTATTGTGCTTCTTCCATACCTTCCATACAACTGAGGAGGGGATGATCTGCCAAAGACATCCAAAAAATACCTCTTTTGTGTCATTTCGACCACATGTTAAACCAATCTTTCAACTTACGTGGGAAAGGGACTAGGGAAGATTGAGCTTCAAAGTGAAATATTTCCAACAATTTTCCATATATGCACATGTTAAGAGAAGATGATCTGCATCTTCATTATTTCTCTTGTACAGTGGGTATCTAATCGGACCTGGAATTCCCACTTTTGCTAGCTTGTCTTTTGTAAGAATTCTATTTTAAATGGCCAACCAAGAGAGGAACCCTACTTTGAGAAGGCAATATTTACCCCAGAGGAGGTCTATGGGCCAATTCCCATCGATAATGACAGCCTCCTTAAGCTTATATCCAAGCTTGACTTTATATTCCCCATTAGTAGATGCACATCATCTAATTACATTTGTCCTCTCTAAGAAAGAAATGCACCTTCTTTTCAACGTTTTTGTTAAATTCTTCCTTTTGTTCTTGAGGGACGTTCAACTCATTGAATGACTTCCATTCCCAGTTTGGAATGTTGTTGACCATGGAGATGGATCCATAACTAGAGACTTTCCTTCCCCACACTCTGATTGTTTCCCTCATAATATCAGCCAATTGTGGCTTGTTTCAAAAAATAAAAAATCCATCCCACGAGTCCTCCCAAAAAGAGGTAACTTGGCCATTTTTTATCTCCTAAGTGGCGTGCTTGGTAATTAAATCTCTGCTCTCTAAGATTAAATTCCAAATTGCATAACCTCTTGGGAGATCCTTTGTGGTGAGAAAATGAATCGGATCATCAGAGTCGAGGTATTTCCTTCTTAAGATTTGAACCCATTTTTTATTACTCCTAACCATGTTCCAGCCAAGTTTTGCTCCCATTGCACAATTCATGGTGCTTAATTGCTTAATACTAGTCCCCCCAACACTTGGGGGTTTACAAATTTTATCTCATTAGCTCAGTGGTATCCTTGGCTACCATTTGTCTTATTCCAAAAGAATTTCCTCATAATGTTCGAGAGTATGTCATCAAGAGCTCTATGAATCTTCATGCAATACATTGAGTAAATTGGGATGGCTCATAGCATTGTCTTAATTAGAAAAAATTTCCTAGCCGATATCAGTCATTTCCCCTTCCATGCTTCCATTTTCCTTTTACATCCACATATGAGACTGTCCCAATAGCATTTTTTGTTTGCCCCAGCAAATAGGGGCATTCCCAAAAATTTCCCAGGTTAGTTGCCACTCTTAAACCTAAGATCCTAGCAATATCCCTTTGAACACTAGGTTGTGCATTGAGAAAAAAGGCTTTTGACTTCCTCTAATTATGCTTAGCCCAAACACCTTTCTATATCCATCTAGCATCATTTTGATTGTCCTAGCTTCACTTCTTTGTGGTGCTGGCAAAAATAATCGATCATCTATAAATTGTTGTTGAGTTATTGCCTCAATGTTGGGTGTGACATTCATTCCTATCCATCATCCATCAATCCTAGACTTTTCAATGCTCCTCTGCAGGGCTTAAACCTTGATAATAAATAGGAAGGGGAAAAGGGGGTCATGCCTAATTCCCCTAGAAGATTCAAATAAACCTTAAGAAACACCATTCACCAATACTAAAAATTTGGGGTTTCTAATACAACTTCCAATCCACTCAACCCACTTAACTCTGAATCCAAACTTGATCAATACTGAGAGAAGAAACTGTCTGTCCACTAAATCATAGGATTTTAATATATCCAATTTGATAATCATGCTTGGGAGCCTTAGTTTCCTGGCTGAATGGATAGCCTTATGTACCACAATTATGCCTTCCACAATAGACCACCTTGGAGCAAAGCCACTTTGCCTGATTGAGATAATCTTGTTGATTACTTTTTTTAGTCTATTGGCTATTATCTTATAAATAGTGTTGCATAAAGAAATTGGCTGATAATCCCCCATGCTCCTAGCTTCCTTCTTCTTACAAATTAGTGCCAAAAAGGTGTGGTTGAGTACCCCAAGCATTGATTTTCTCCTCCTAGACTCCTCAACTGCACTACTGAGATCCTCCTTAATAATTTCCTAGAATTTGGGAAAGAAACCATTAGGCCCTAGAGCTTTGTCTAGATTGAGTTAAAAAGTGGCCTTTTTCACCTCATCCATGGATACAGGTTTTAATAGTTCCAAACTGTCCGCCTCATTGATTAACGCTGGGATCCTACTCAAATAACTATCCCTCTCCTCTCTATGGTCTTGAGTTTCCCAGTTCATGATGGATTGGAAGTATCTAACTGCATCCTAGTTAGCCTCTTCCACTGTTTGAGTTAAAGTCCCATCCTCCTTTTCAATTTCTACAATCCTTTTCCTACAACAATTAGCATTAGTAGTCCTATGAAAGAACTTGGTGTTTTTATCTCCCTCCATTAGCCACATGTCCCTAGAATTTTGTCTCCAGAAGCACTCCTCTCTTGCCATAATCTCAGCCAATTCAACCTTCAATTCTTTTTCTTTCTCAAAATTAGCTAGTTGCATCCCATCCTTAATGACTATCTCATTTAATTTGTCAAGCTCTTACTCCAATCTATTTTTCTCTTCAAAAATGCTTTTGAAGTGCTCTTGGTTCCATTCCTTCAGTTTACTCTTAATGTGTGATAGCTTCTTGTTAAAAATAAACAACTTGGATTGATTTCCAAATTTGATTTCATTCCACCAATTCTCCACCAATTCAAACAAATTGGAGTCTCTAAGCTACATACTCTCAAATTTGAAGGGTGCCCCACCTTTGAGACCTTTAAAGTTTAAGATTAGTTATACTTGAAAGTGGTTTGACCCAGTGTATGGTAGGATGCTGGAGTCATATGTGTCTATGGATTTCTACCAGTCTCCAAACAAGAAGAAATGATCCCAACTTTTTTGCAATGTTTGTAAGTGCTTTCCTTCTGTAGGTCCAAGTATAGAGCTCATTCTTAGTAGGAACATCTCATAAATTATTAATTTACAAACTTTTGAAAATCAAGTTGAACCCTAGTCAAGTGCTGCAAACCACCTCGCTTTTTTGAGTTGTCTAAAGTGGCATTAAAATCTCATCCCTGTGATGACTTTCTCTTCCTTTTGTTGAATCAACCATTGAGTTAACTCAGCCCAAAGTTGTCTTTTATCTGTTGTCAAGATAGGGCCATAGATATTGATTACCATAAATGTTCAATTTTGGGTGAGCGACTTACACCTTGCTTCCATCTAATTTTGGTTTTCAATTAGCAAATTACAACTGATTGATAGTGGGTACCATAAGAGCCCCAAACCCATCGAAGCTCCGTTAGCTTCCACAAAAAGCCCCTCCCATTGTCTCCAACCTTTCATTTTGATCCAACACTCTTCTTTACTACACTTTGTTTCCTGAAGAAGTACTATATTTTCTTTGCTTGCGTCCACTTGGTGTCAAAGTAGATGCCACTTGCTAGGGGCATTTACACCCCTAACATTCCAAGTTATGAGCTTCATGCCTCCTCAGGAAAGATTTTCTCCTTCCCTTCATTGAGTTTTCTTAGACCTTTAACACTTCCTGTCGATGCCAATTTGCCTCTGTTGGATATACACCCCCTACGCTTCTTGCTTTCAATGTATGGCTTCTTCAACTTTGATTTAGTTTTCTCTATTCCCCTTGCAGCCATAATGTTAGCTAGAGTTTCCCCATAGAGCTTTCATCAAATTCAAAATCAAAGGCAAGGCTTTCACATTATGTCGCCTCAAACCCGTCATCCACCCCATAAATCACTCCCTTATCCTCATTGTCGACATTGGGTGTGAGAACTTGGCTTATACCATTGCCCTCAATGAAGACCCCGAGATCCTTAACATTCCCCAACTTTTTAATTTTGCTCAAACTCTCTATTGCTCTTTGGATGTCGCCATCTATTTCCCTTTCTGTGGAATTCACCCTTGCATACTTCTTGCTTTCCCTACTATTATGTTTTGCTAAAGTTTAAGGCTTTGATGATTTCTCTCCTGTCTCTAGTTTCACCCTATCTTCATCCACGCCTAGATTCCTATCCTCGTGTCATTCTATTGCCAAAATATCTTCTTTTGGTGGTAGATTCATGATTTGATGTTCAATTTCCGTATATAGGAATTTTGTTTCCTTTAGTAATTTGAGGAGCTCTATTTTTTCTTGGGGGTTGTTAACTTCATGCAAGGGGATTTGGGGTGAGATTTATGAGCTATTCAAATTGTTAAATTCTAAGGGATCCTCAGTATGTTGCTTTTTTTTTTTTTTAACATGTTCCCTTGGGATGGAGTAGGTATATTGTTGGACTGAATCTTCTTATGTCTAAGGTTCCTATTAGGGTGTTTTTCTTCTATGTCTTGATTAGGTGGTTTTGGGATAGATTTCAGGTAAAGGGCTTTTGGATGTGGACGCCGAACAACCATTCCCTAGAATGCAACTACCCCTCCCATTATGCATATCAAACTCCACTTTTTGCCTCCATATTCCTTTTGCAGTGATTATTTCTAGATCTTCAATCTTCTTCAGGCCATTTTCCACTTCTATATATATTTTAGCAATTCCCTCGATTTTCCAAAGAAAAATTCTTCCTCAACACCAATAAATGCACCGATTTCCTCCCCAATCTTGCTAATCACCTCCATAGACTAGTATTCCATCGACAAATTTGCTAGCTTGAACCATTTAGGGGATCTTGTTATTTGATGTGTTAGGGGATCAAAATTTGGCATCCAATCTATGAGATAAAAGATAAAGCCTTCGAAAAAATAAGGATCTCCTTCTAAAATGGTTTTCTTCAATCATTCATTTAAATATTCAACTACAAAGAAACCTCAAGAAAGTGATTTAATGCTTACCTAGCCCTTGAAAGTATTTTGCCACCATTTTGTAATTCGCTTCGAAGGGCAATTTGGTCCATGCAATTTTGTAAAAAAGGCACAACTTTGCATATACTCCCATATCTGGGGAAATCATCTTTGCAGGAATTTAGAAAGCTTTACATTTGGGATCTAGTTTTTCTTTGCCCTTGTCATGAATCAAGGGATATGCCACCATTTCTTGTAATCTCAAATCATTTGATGTAGGTTTTTTTGGAACCCAAGTCCTCTTCCTTTCCCATTGCTTGCTGGTCCTTAGAAGGCCTTTCTCCATCCATCTCTTGATCTCCAATTGTTAGTTTGCTTTGTAGCAGTATATGAATTTTCCCTGAACACCCCAATCCTATACTTACTCCGAGTTTTGCTGGGTTTCTAATTTGGATCTCTTCGATAATGGTGTTTGGATCCTTAGTAGTTGTTTGATTGCAGAATCTATAGTTCCATATATCCTATTATTTGCATAGCCACCTCACCCAAACCAAGCTCACTGCCTCCAAGCCTTGTCCACCCATATGCCTCCTTCTAAAACCCATTGAGGTCAATGCACCTCCTTGTGTTGGTTCAGTACAACATCACCATTTTCCTCCACCTTGAATTCAACATCACACTAACCCTATCCATTAAGGTCACTTGCTCTTTTTCACTCCTCCTCTAGATCGAGCTCCATTGGTCAACATGAGTTTTGTCAATATTGATATTTGGTGATATTTTGATTTATTTTTCATTATCATTTTTATATTATATTATAATTATTAATATTATTTTATTGAAATAAGAGTTATAATTAATATTTTAAAAATATAATTTAAAAATAATAATAATAATTAAAAATTACAATATTATGTAGACATATATTAATGAGGTTGTCACCAATATATTAATGAGGTTGTCACCAATTAAGATACATATTTTAATGAGGTTGTCACCAATTTTTTCATAAGAGGTTATAGGAGATGAGCATTAAAAATTATGCAAGTATTTTCTTGTAAAAATACAATTTTTGCAATTTTTTCAATATTTTATTTTCCTTCCGGTAATGACAGTCAATTTTAACACCTGGAACCGCAGGCCAAAATACAAGATTGGCCTGTTAAGCGCGCTCAGTGTTAAATGGACTGATGTATAAAATAAGCTTACGTGGCAATCTAGTAACCCGAATGCCCTTAAGGGATAAAATGCAGCATATTTGACGGACACAAAATCGGGAGAGATGATGGCAATGACAACAGGGTTACTGCAATTTTTGCCCTTCCGTGTAAGAGTTTTTACTCACTCTAACTATTTTTTGATTTATTTTCCATCTTTGGGAATTTCGTTAAGCGTTTGGCGTTCCTTTGCGTTTCTTAAAAAAAAATTCAGGGTACTATGGTGAGATATCCATGCCAAAAGTGCAACGTTAATTACCAGGTTTCAGGGCTGATGGTAAAGGCTGTGGTAGGTTCTCGAAATTCTCTGCTCTTCTTAATTTAATGTGAATTTTTGCTACTGGTACTGAGTAGTGCCAGTACAACTGAATTTTCAGAGTGGCCGCCAGAACCCTAGCCAAGGTGAAAATAGCAGGAAGAGGACTTGGAGGCCTAGAAAGCTGGTTCTTCTTTTAAACCCTCTAAAATCCTACATTTCTTTGTGAAAGTCAACATAGTAACGGAAAAATTTCATACCCGAAGTTGTAAAATCTTCTATATGAGACTGCCGAAGTTAATAAGCTACGTAGTATGTTCCAGAAGGAATTTAAAAATTGACATTCTGCAGACAAATCAGTCTTTAAAAAACACCCTAAATTTTACTGTTTACATTGAAGAATCAACGGCTGTATGAAATAATGAATCAGATAGGATTTCCAGTGCACTCCTCTGGGCACGGAATATTGATGGAGCGGAAGCAATAATACAATTAAAGAAGAGATGAGCTTTAATCAGAGAAAGACGTATAGTCCCTAGGCGATATATTAAAACTGAAGCAAAAAGTAGTATATTTATCCTTGCGATCAGTATATGGCATACTCTCAGGGGATTTGCATGTCTGTTCATCTTCCAATAGCTTTGCCTAAGCAATAACCATGATTATACAATTAAATCTGATAATGTTACGAAGCTGTGATGACCTAGAAAATGAAACAGTTTCTCTTCTACGAGAACTTCACCTTCGGGTAATTGAGTTGAGTCACATTGAAATATAATGGTTGAATTTGGGTAAAGGCCAGAATAAAATATTAGCACTTGGCAGTACCATGTCTTGTGAATGATGGAACCTTCATTGTTTGGTATGTAGGTGTCTGAAACCCCGACAAAGTTCGTGATGAAGAACATGTAAAGTTTGGTGCACACTTGGAAGATGCCATGTACAATATGCCTATAATGTCTGGTATGCCTCTGGGAAAGTCCGTGTAGCATCTGGTGAAGGTGAATTGATAATTTTGGCGATATCACAGACCTCGAAATAATCCTCAGGAGTACCACAGGGTCAGCAGCTTGTAGAGAAGCATTTATCTGTTTGCTCGCCGACTGTCATTGGTCTGGTTTTGTTGATGCCTTAAAAGAATCCTACTACCTCGTTGGCAATTATGAGAATCAATTTATTAAAATTTGTACAGGCCCCGACTCTAAGAATGTTAACATAGTTACAAGAATCTGCTAGAATCGTCGAGTCTTGCCAATTCCCAAGGCGAGGCAGCCATGCAGAGTCTATGAGCCTCGAGACTCGAACTTGCCAAGTCTGACCGAGGCTGGTAGAGTCAGTACACTTGTCTAGTCTGACTGAGGCTAACAGAGTCTCAGAGTTTGATCGAGGGTGCATGAAACAAGTTTTAAATCTTTAAAAATCTTTGAATTTCTTGGGTTCTTCAATTTGTCGAGTTTTTGCCAGAGTCCGAGGTGAGTCCACATCTTGTAACATTGAATGTACCAACCCTTTCAATACTTATAGCTATAAGCTAAATAGTTCGCTATTAAGCGGATCCAAATTTTGAAATATAGGTTGCCTTGAGACCATATATCCAAGCTGAGATGGATTTGCTTTTAATGTCCTCTATTGGAGGCTTATAGAGTTAGGAACAAAAATTTAAAGAAAAGAGCAAGTCCAAGAAATTAAGAATGATAGCTCCTAGACATTTGACAAAACCACACATAAGCCCCACCATGGGAATCTTGAAATCTAGAGTGAAGTAAAATCCTAGGCAACGAGAAAAAGGGCCACCATGTGAATTTTTGGAAGGCACAATATTGAAGAGCAAATAAAGCAATCGAGACCAACAAGTGGTTCAGCATGCTTTACTGCTGTCTGAAATAGTCATCCTGATGAAGAATTCTATGTTTAAAGATACTATGAAATTCCTTGCACATGTACTAGCATTTACTTCTACTTTGTTGGCACTAGATAAAGGTAAACCATTGTAGATTCTGAGCCTTGGCTATGGTAGCAGTTACAAAAATATCATTTTCTTGCAATTTAAATTTAAAAGTAGGAAAAACATTATTCTCAAATGTGTGTTAGTAGCCAACTTATGCATGTTAAGTTAATGACGAGAGTCTGAAAAAGCTGACCTAACCTGAGGCAGTTTTAATTTTGAACTTGCCACTAAAGCTTCACGCTCAACCATTCGAATTCGAAAAACTAAGCTTGGATTCTGAGAAATGTTCAGGAAATGCAAATGCTATTAGAAACTATAACTAGAAGGAAATTGCTGAAAGGTAGCACTTCCTGGGCACTTGCACAACCAATATGGATTTACTTCTGCCGGTCCTAGTGAAAACAGTTAAGAGATTACAAATGACAGCTCACTATGGTGCATAGATATCAAAATGAGAAAATGACATATAGATTAGCATATTCTCTCGATTTATATTGTTTAGAGCAAAAAACTTTAATTACGTCATATTCCTTCATTGATGTAAACAAAAACAGGTCCCTAAACAAATCTAGCCAATGGGTCTTGGGCCAAAGTAGCTTATAAAATACTCTTGATATTAGGCCGTGTTTAGGTGCACACCAAATGTGTCACTCATCAGTGTCAATTGGTGTATAAATTTAAGTCTTTCTGAGTTGAAATCTTCACCAACTTTGCACCATTAGAGGCTTGTGATGTTTTACTTACACAACCTTATATTTATCAATGCTATTGAGCCTGTGAAGCAAATGCTAGAGATATTATCATAGATCTGTTGGCGAAAATATATACTACACATTGGAGGTATTAACTTGGATTTTATTCATCAACATGAAGAAATGCAAGAAATTGGTTACTTATAGTGAGAAATTTGTACCCTTGGTGGTTATACTTGCACAAATGAAGGAATACATCCTTACCATACTAGCTGAAATTGAAATTCCTTAAGTAGAAGAAACACAGGTGAACATAGTATTGGAGGAATACAATTATCTTTTTCTGTGTCCAATTCTATTTCTGGTGCTTTGTTTGATAACAAACATGATTAATTTGAATTACTTTACCCTGTAATTTAAGGTGAAGAAAATTTACAGTGAAATTTTTTCTAAAGGATGGAAATCTGATTTAGTATGCAACATCAGGTTAACCATAAAAGACTCAATGTGGAAGCATAAAACATCAAATAAAAACTAGCAATACCATAAATCTGCAACACATAACACTGGATGTTCGTGGGGAAATCCTTGTGGGAAGAAACTCCACCATCAAAGAGAGGCTCAGGAATGTATTAATCTTCAAGAATAAAATACATATGCAACACTGCAACTCTCTTTAATTTGACAACATTTAGGTGGCACTTATAATTCAACATATATTAAACTACTATCTCATGCTTCCAGTTTATAGAAGAATGGGAGAGTGAAAATCCTAAATGGTTTTCCAAAACAATCTACAACCAAAACCATGGTTCCAATGCAAAAATCCATGTTCCACATGAAGAACATCTTTTGAGAATGGTAATTTCAACTCCCAAAGTGTCAAATATAGAAAATATAACTATTGCACTAATAATAGACATTGTGGAGTTATAACTTCTTCATAGTGGCTTACATTCCAAGGTAGGTTTCCAAATCTAACACACAAATCACATGGACTGCTATCTCATCCTGATGTTCAAAATGTTGATGATAAAAATTGCACATAGTTAAGTCTAGAAATCTGTTATAAATTGTTAGTATGGACTATGGAAACTTCATGCTTTTAAATATTATCTCTCAACTAGCTACATGGGTGTCCAAATACCCATTCCAAAATGTTTGGAGACACAAAAATAATACATTAGGAATGCAGATAAATATCACATTATCATAACATTCAGTCACTTGATATTATACATTACAATGACATCCATAGTAAACATAAAATAAATAAAGAACAAGATCCAAGGTCCATGGCCTTCTTGCACCAACAAAACTTCTTTGTGCTCACTAGCTTCGTGAAGGAATTCACAACATTATTTTGAGTGTCAACCTTCTGCAACAAGACTTTAGTACTCTTGACCATCTCATGGACAAACTGGTATTGAACAGCAACATGCTTAGAATGAGCATGGTACATGGATTGTTGGCTAAATAGATAGCACTTTGACCCTCACAATTGATTGTAGCCACCTTGCAATCAAAACGAATACTTGCACAAAGTCTTTGTAGCCATATCATCTCCTTACAGGCATGTGGAGCAGCCATATACTTTGCTTCGGTGGTGGATAAAACAATCGTGGGTTATCTTTTACTCATCCAACTCATTACACTGTCAAACAAAGGGAACACGTAGCCACTACTGAACCTTCAATTATTCGAGGCACTTGCCCAATCTGCATCCACAAAGCCCTGTAGGTTCAATGTAATTATCCATATTCTTAATACCATGATAACACAAATAGTAATCAGGAGTCCCTTGCAAATATCTAGAAACCCTTTTAACATAATATGTCCAATGCTCCCTATCAAGGTTAGATATAAACTTGCTCAAGACTTCCATTGCTTGGGTAGTATCTCGTCTAGAGCAGATTATTGCAGAAAATTGGTACCAACAGGAAGTAGAACCCTCATAAGTTTGTAATCATAGATACAAGACTGCTGCAAAACAGTGTCAACATACTTACTGTGACTTAAACTAAATCTTTTTGTGTTCTTGATCCCTATTGATCTCCATACCAATAATATATTATGCAGCCCCCAAATCCTTTAATCAAATGTGCTAGAAAGCTGAGTTTTGATCTCTCTAATCAAACCATTGCTATTACTAATAAATAACATGTCATCCACATACAAGACAATGATTAGAATTTAATCATTAATTATTTTACACACAATGATCCAACTTGCTCCTAAAAAACTCAAACTCAATACAAATGCATCAAGTTTTTGGTATTGCATCTTGGTTGAATGTTTCAAACTATACAATGATCATTTCATTTTACAAATCAAATGTTTCTTCCCCTTCAAAAGAAAACCATTTGATTGTCACATATAAATCTCCTCTTCAAAAGTCCCATGCAAGACATCAATTTTTAATATTCATTGCTCAACTCGAATCACAAGCTGCAACAATAGATAATAGGAGTCTAATAAAAAGAAAACTTAGCAACAAGATAGAATATTTTACCGAGATTTTAACTCCTGTGCTTTGTGTCTAGTCTTTGGCCACTAGTCTGGTCTTGTACATCTAATTTCCATCTACTTCAATTTTCTTCTTATACACCCACTTGCAATTAATGAGCTTTCTTCCCTTAGGCAAATCCACAAGATTCTAGATCTAGGGCCATCATCTCCATTTGTGCGATCTGCATCCAAGATTCATTATCTTTTGAAAAGAGAGCCTCCTTGAAAGATCTTGGTTCATCATCAATACATAACAAAGCAAGTACACAATGGAAGTCTATTGGGCTATACTCATCAACTAGATTCCATTGTCTTGTGGATCTTCTCAAGGTAGGAGTAAGGGGCAGTACTTGTTCTTTTGCATGCTTATCTTGCACATCTTGCTCACAACTCTCATTTGAATCCTCTTCTTCATCTCCATCCTCTAATCTGTTATTCATTTTGTCTACATGTGGATTTTCTTGTTTTTTGACCTTATTTTCAAAATGCTCTATTTTCTTTTAATTGCTCAAGACTTGAAAATACTCTAAATTCCCTGAAAATCACATCTCTAGAATAAATCAATTTTGGGCTAGTGTTTTCTAAAACTTATAATCTTTTATATTCTCGCCATAACCAACAAAGATGGATTTCAGTGGTTTTGGATTCAGTTTATATTGCTTTTCCTTAGGCAAATGAATAAAAGTCTCACAAAAGCCTCACAACCAAATACCTTTAGATGTGAAACAGAAGGTTTCTTAATTGTCCACACTTTATAAGAAGTTTTATCAATAAGAGTTGAACGAGTAGATCAGTTTATCAAATAACATGCATTATTCATAGCCTTTGCCCAAAAGCTAAGTTGCTGGTTCAGGTTTGGGCACCGGTTCGGGTTTGAGAACCTGGTTCGCTAGTTCGGCAAAATTTTGAAAAGGGGTTAGGGTTCGTTAGTACAAAAACAATGTAAAACACACATACACACAAACACACACATATATATGTACTCTTATATAAAAATATATTATAAATATATATATTATAATATAATACATTATATAATAATATATTATTATATAATGTATTATATTATAATATATATAATATACTATATAATAATATGTCTATTATATAATATATTATAAATATATTTAATATACTATACAATAATATATATCTATTATATAATATATTATAAATATAAATTATAATATAATATATTACATTATATTATGTTATAATATATACCATTGAATTTCAATTTATAAAAGACCTTATAATTAATAAGCCCCTCTAGTTTAAATAGCCAAAGAATGGGCTGCTGAGTTACTTTGACCAAGAGCTGCCATAAATATACAGAGACAGAAGCAGGTGGCAGCTGAGTCAGACATGAATGTCAGCAGCAGGAGAGGAGCTGGGTTACCGAACTGAACTCAGTACCGAACACGAACCACGAACCGTATTTAGGCAATACGGAGACCTATATAGCCGAACCCGGTAACATTGATTTAATTGCATATCACTCAACAAGCTTCTAGGTCTTTCCATTTCATCCTTTGTGCAACGCCATTTCATTGTGGTGTGTAGGTGGTTGCCTTTTGTTGAACAATTCTTTCATGCTTATATAACTCATCAAATTCTTGGGAATAGTATTCGTTACCATGTGAGATCTCAATACCCTTATTTTATAATCTATTTACTTTTGAACCAAGGATTCAAATACCTTAAACTTAGTGAAAGCTTCATATTTGGAACAGACAAAATAAATTTTGGTCTATATAAAGGCATCTTTGATGAATCTAACTAAAAAATAATTGAATGAATGATTCAATAATCGGATAATTACATTGAACGATATACACGTATATATAGAGGTTACAAGACAATGTTCTATAATTAGAACATAACGTTAAAGTAAAAGAGTAAAGAGCTAAATGCTAAATTAAGCGTGATAGTTAAATTAAGCTTAAAAGCTAATTACATAAAAAAAGTAAATGACCATTAACCAAGGAACTAAAAATAGGTGACTAACATAGAATTAAATATTCTAATACCCTCCCTTAATGGTCATGCTATCTATCACACCAAGCTGCCCTCTAAATTTGAGAAACTTTGCCGGGCTCAAGGACTTGGTGAGGATATCTATAGTTTGATCTTTTGTAGGAATGTACTGTAGTATCACTGATCCATCTTCAACATGCTGGCGGATGAAATGACAATGAAGCTCCACATGCTTTGTCCGCTCATGGAAGACTAGATTTTTGGCTAGTTTTAGAACCCCTTGATTATCACAAAACAAGGGAGTAGGTCTTGGTTGAGACATTTGCATGTTTGCAAGCATCCTACGTAGCCAAATTGCTTCACATGCTGCCTTAATAGTTCCCCGATACTTTGCTTCGGTCGAGGAAAGAGCTATTGCCTGTTGCTTCTTGCTGGTCCATGTGATTACACCTGTACCCAAGCTGAAAACATACCCAGAAGTTGACTTTTTGTCATCAACACAACCTGCCCAATCTGAGTTTGTGAAACCAACCAGCCTAGGATCTTTGCTTCTGCTGTACAGAATGCCAAAATCAGGAGTGCCCTTCACATATCTAAGCACACGCTTCGCTGCAACCCAATGTTCAACTTTTGGGGTTGACATGAAGCGAGAAATATAGTTCGCAGCATAACTGATGTCAGGTCTAGTGGTGGTGAGATAGATGATGCTGCCCACTAGTTGCCTGAATGAAGACTCATCCACTACAGGTGAATCTGATCTGGTTGATAATTTGAGCCCTATCTCCATAGGTGTAGATGCAAGTTTATAATCTTGCTTTCGAAACTTATCTAGTAGGCTCTTGGCATACTTTGACTGAGAAATGAATATGTGACTATCAGTCTACCAAACCTCTACACCGAGACAATAATGGAGAAGTCCCAAATTTGTCATATCAAAATGCTGACACAAATTCTGTTTGACCTGCATGATCAGATGTGTTGCATTGCCAGTAATGATGAGATCATCAACATAGACTACTAGAAATAGAATATCATCACTAGTATGTTTGACATACAAATTGGGGTCTGAAGGACTCCTCTGAAAGCCTTGACCAATCAAGTACTTATCAATTTTGATGTACCATGCACGAGGAGCCTGTTTGAGGCCATAAAGTGCTTTGACTAGTCTACATACCTGGTGTTCCTTATCGGCAACCTTGAAACCTGGAGGTTGCGTCATGTAGACTTCTTCCTGCAAATCACCATTGAGAAAGGCACTCTTGACGTCCATTTGATGGACTTTCCATCCAAATTGAGCTGAGAGAGCAAGGACAAGCCTAATGGTACTCATCTTGGCTGTGGGAGCAAATGTCTCCTCATAGTCGATGCCCTCCTTCTGTGAAAACCCTTTTGCCACCAACCGAGCCTTGTACTTATCAAGGCTTCCATCAGCTTTATACTTGACTTTAAACACCCATTTGCAGCCAATGGGCTTCTTTCCTGGAGGAAGATCGGACAATACCCAAGTGTTGTTTTTCAGAAGACTATGTTGCTCAACTGCCATAGCCTTTTCCCATTCAGGTACACCTTTAGCCTCTGTATATGTTTGAGGCTCATAAATACTGTGAATGTTGGCCATAAGAGCAAAATTAACTGTGTGTTGCTTGCTCTTACCTCTAACTGATCTACCCTCAATGAGCTCATCATCATGAAGATCACCAATGGTCTTGGCCCACCACTTAGGCCAGAGAGTAGAAGTACCAACATCTGCTGTAGGATGAAGATTACCTGGAATATCTGGAGCAAGCTCCTCTGGATGTGGATCTAGAAGATCCTGAAGAAAGTCAGGGGGTGCAATGTCATTCCTGGGAGACCCCACAACTTTAGAGTCAACTGAATCCCTCCCATCAGGTGGAGCCAAGGGAAGACGAACACCCATACTTACAGCCTTTGGAGGCTGATCCTTAGTGCTCAAATCAGAAGAGGAAGGCTGAAAAGGCCCTCTTTCTTCATCAAATACTACATCTCGACTGAATATGAGGTGATTAGTGTCTATATCAATCAACCGATATGCCTTGTGGTTGTCACTGTAGCCGGTGAATTATCAATTTCTGACTCTTTCAATCCAGTTTGGTGTGCTTGGCATCTGGAATCCAAACATAATCTGTAGAGCCAAAAATTTTCAAATGACTGATTTTGGGCTTCCTGCCAGACCAAGCTTCCTCTGGAGTCATCTTCTTAACGACCTTTGTGGGAGACTGGTTCAGAAGGTAGACTGCAGTGAAGACCGCTTCCGCCCAAAAGTGTTTTGGAACATTTCTATGCTCCAACATACACTGAGCCATCTCAACGACTGTACGGTTCCTGCGCTCAACAACACCGTTCTGCTGTGGGGTGTAAGGTGTGGTAAGTTGATGCTTAATGCCATGTGATGCACAAAAGTTGGTGAACTCTGTAGAACAAAATTCCCCTCCATTGTCGAACCAAAGAGTGACTATCTGACAGCTAGACTCTTTTTCCACTAAGGCCTTAAATGTCTGAAACATGGTGAACACCTCTGATTTCTGCTTAAGAAAATAAACCCACATGCGTCTGCTGAAATCATCAACAAATAATAGAAAATACCTGCATCCAGTGACTGGTGGAGTGTTCATGGGACCACAGATGTCCGCATGAACGAGCTGCAAGACCTTGGATGCTCTCCAAGCGTCTCCATCTGAAAATGGAGTCCTATGCTACTTTCCAGCTTGACACGCATTGCAAACTCCATGATTCTGAGTTTGAATCTCAGGTAATCCTACGACTAGATCCTCTCGAACCAACTGAGAGAGATAGTGGACATTGAGATGCCCATATCGTTGATGCCAAAGAGTGCTGATGGAAGTACTCCTAGCTGCCATGGCGAGCTCCTGAGAACCAGTAGAATCAACAAGTCTATAACGACCATGATCCTCAATACCAACTGCAACTGTAGTGCGAATCTCCCTATCAACAATGCTGTATTTGTGCAACTCGAAGACGACATCCAGCTATGATGAATGCTGCATAGTCTGACTGATTGACAGTAGATTGAGCTTCATACCAGGTACAAAGTATACATTGAGGAATATTAAATCCCTCTCACCAGATGAAATCTGAACGTTGCCCTTGCCGACAACAGTATACTGTTCGCCTCCACCAAAGATCACTGAATCAATGAAAGGCATGTACTCTGTAAACCAATCTTGACGATGTGTGAAATGCCGAGAGGCTCCAGAGTCAATGTACCAGGCTGATGATTGAACATCATCAAAGGAGGTTTGGGCCATGAACGCATAGAATGCAGATTCCTTCTGATCAGGATGCGTGGCAGAATTGGCTTTCTGCTTGGACCTTCCCTGTTTGGATTGTTGGGATTCTATCAATTTTTGACATCTTTCACCAAATGGCCATATATATGACAGTAGGAACACTGTAAGCTCTTCTTTTTGGAAGACTGCTGAGGTTGACCTTGACCTTGTCCTTTCTGCTGGAAGGACGGAGTTTTACCCTTGTACTTATGCGGCTTTCCAACATAGCCTTGTCCTCGTGGGCTTACTCTAACCATGCCCCCAAGGCATCCCTCGCCGACCTCTCCTCGGCTAATACTGGGTCCAAGGTAGCGCATTCTGCATCCCATGAGGCCTTCTCTCGAGCCAATTGCTCCTTGTGCGACTCCTCCATCTGCTGGAGTCGAGCAACCAACTCTTCCCGTGTCGACACAGCCTCCTGGCGTTGGGTCTCGGTACCTTGAGCAATATACTGTGTCCTCCTCAACTCATAGTAGGTCTCACAGAAGACCTGCTCTATCCTCCGCAACAGTGACTGTCTACTGGTGTCGCCAACCTACTCCCAGAGGCCCCAATCCTCCAACATCTGCAAGGTCTCCATAGTAGGCCACCCTCTAGACTCAAAACACCACGCAAAGTGTGTCGTGCACCTGCCCCTCATAAGCCCTAGTAGCTGCTCCAACTCTCCATCTGTCCTAGCATCTCCCTGAGACCTGGCAGAGGCTACAATCCCTCGGGCCCCGACAACCATGTCCTTAAGAAATTGTTCCAATTCCCTATCACCCTCCACTCTCAGAGATGCTAGGACACCGTGCTCCTGGGCATCCTCATGAGGGCTCTGCAGTGGCTCGTCATGAGGGGGGCTATGGATCAACTCCTCCTGCCTAGGACTCAGCTCCAACTCACGAATGGGTGAGTGGTCTCTTTGTACTATCTCCAACCAAGTCCACAATCTAATGAGGGCTCGGCTCACGCCGTGGGGAGAGGATCGCTGCTCCAACCGGTGCTACTGGTGCCATCTTGTACTGACTCAGCCAAACACTCATATCCGTTTGAGAAGGCGTACCACTCCCTCTAGGATGCTCTGCTTGTACCGCAGCTTCCCTACCAACCGTCCCGCCACTGGTCCCAGCCTCTACTGCTGCCGTGGGACTCTTGACGCTGACCGACTGAGGCTCTGGTAGGGCTACCAATGTCGCGGCCACGTGTGAGGGAATCATAATCACTGGTGTCCGGCCCTGCCCAAAACCAGGAACCGGCACTACCAATACTGTCGCTCCAGGGAGAGTCCGGGTGGCACCTGCTGAGGCTGTCTGCTGGGATAACTCACCTGAGGATCGTGTGGCTGCCACTGCTGGCACAACTACGAGAGGTGGAGGTGTGTTTGTTTGTGCAACTGCAGAAGATGTCGCCCCCGTCTCTTCCTCCACCTACTGTCCGCCTCTACCCACCATTCTAAAACTACTCTCAGTGGCCTGTGATGTATCCACGGAGTACTCCTCTGCACTGGCCTCCTCACTTGGGTCACTAGGCTCGGACTCAGACACCACCACCCGCTGATGAATACTAAGAGGGGGGGGTGAATTAGTATACCAAAAAATATTGAACTTAAACACTTAAACAATTTAGTAGTAAACCGGTATAATAGTTTTATTAACAAACCGGTTAACACAAATGCAAACCAAACAGCAAATAAGACATTCACCCACAAAAGCACAATCACCATAACACAAGAGATTTTGACATGGAAACCCAAGTGGGAAAAACCACGGTGAGATGAAACTCACAAGTAACTATCTGCAGAATAGTAACCAGACCGGTTAAGGTCATACAATGTTCTTTACCAGAACAGATCCTGTTAGGAATCTCAATCTCTGTTAGGAGATAAGTCCGATTAAAGACTACCTTGTGAGAGGATTTCGGATCCACAGTTGTGAACCACCTTGTTAGAGGATTTACAAAGGCTTTGCTAGGCCTACCTAGTTAAGGGTTACAAACTTGTCAAAGATGTGAGTAATCAACAAGTGAGTGATCTAAATACTAGCACAGTGTGCTTGGTTAGATCCTTGATAGATCATTGTTAATGCATTTTAGCATTACTTCAGTCTTCAATATCTTCACACTCTGATTCTTCACACAGACCTAATCTTCTTCTGTTATCGCACATGTAAAAACTTTATCAACCACACAAAAACCCTAACCACCTAGTTAAAACCCTAGACATGATGTCCTTATAAAGGAATCTGATTTCATGTCGGTCCAATAGGATTACATTGCAAGTTACTAGGTCTAGGTTTAGTGCATCTGGACACATTTGGTAACACGACACAGAATCACCGCCAAAGTGTCAGTGGATGATAACTCATCACAAAAATAATACCGGTTGGTAACTCATCACAGAGTAATACCGGTTCATACATTTACCGATTACCGGTTCACATACTTTACCGATTACCGGTTCACACATTTTACCAATTACTGGTTTGCTAAAATGAAGACTGGGAAAAATGATAACAACCGCTTTGTTTCTTTGTCCCGCTTTGGGATCCGTGAACCGCTTGAGGTCTTCATACCGCTTGGGATCGGTAAACACTTTCTGCAAAACACTGATAGTCTAAAGACTATAATACATAATACCGGTTGGAACAAATACCGGTTGAGCATAACTCATACATACAAAAGGTGATCTCAAAGCAAGTGTGTGTCCATCAATGACAATCACAACAACATCATAAAAAATGCCAACACCCGCCACTTCCGTTTCTTGCTTGGTTGTGTTTCTCCACTGGGTGCCATGATATCCAAATGAACCCAATAGAATATAGGCGGCTGCCCAGGGTGTACACAGCCTTGTGGTGCCAAGTGCTGTCCGGCGAACCTTGAAGGCGTACCGCATCCAAGAAGATTCCAATGGCATGGTAGGGCATGTAGAAGGTTTTGTGTTGTAGGGTCATAAATTCCTCCATCCTATTCGCTAGCATTGATGCCTAGTGTTGACGTGTATTTTGTACACAATCATACACAGAATAAAATACCTAAAGGCATCTTATCCTCTCTTGAGAAAATAGTCTCTAACTGCTGAAGATTCGCGTAAAGGATCAGTTAGGTAGACTCCAAGGTTCTTTTAGTGGGGTCTCCACGTGTGGACAAGCTCTTCGTGGTATGATGTGATTTGCTGGAATCACAAGGGGACTTACATTGAACTTCCGATCTGCTTTGCTGGACACAGGCTCTTACTAACTTAGATTAAAAAAAAATGGAAAAAAGGATGGAGGGCGAAGAGAGGATCTATTCCTAATACTAAGAATGTAGGAGCAATGATTTGATTTTTGATGAAACTCTAACTAGGTCTTGTTTTGACATCAATGGAACATCTACACAAGACTAGTGCGATCTTCTATGGGAAGCTTTATGATGTTCAAATCATCACCGCAGGCATAGATACCATCCAAGTTGATGCATATCAATGAAGAGGCGACAAATTGAAATTGAGCTTAGGCTGAACTATTCCAGTTGACTACACAAGGCAAGTCTGCAATCAACAAACTGCTAGTAGTATGGATATACGAATTTCACCATCAATCAAGCACATTTCCTCCATTCATCTAGTTATCTACCATCTAAGATTGAAGACTTCAACAAGAAACCATGCAAATTGCAAGAAAACGACATATTTCACCATTACTTCAATGAAAATGGAGTTTGTTTACAATCAATGGCAACAATTTCTTGCCTTGTCCTCCTATTCTACTCTCTAACTACTTTCAACTATTTACAACTCTCTCTCTAATTATTGCTAAAATTCCCCTTTACAAATGAAATGCCTGGGCTTATATAGTGCCCACAATACAATTTGATGGCTTAGATCAATTCAAGATCAATGGCCAAGATTCAACAATGAAAACCCTAATTAGGGTTTGTTACAACCATTACATAACATTTAATGCTTGACCAATGATAAAATTGTATTGCTTGGACACATGTCCCTTCTAGAAAAATTGACCAATGGATAGCCGGGGTAGG
Organism: Cryptomeria japonica; assembly: GCF_030272615.1. Classification (NCBI taxonomy): domain Eukaryota; kingdom Viridiplantae; phylum Streptophyta; class Pinopsida; order Cupressales; family Cupressaceae; genus Cryptomeria; species Cryptomeria japonica. The sequence goes on from NC_081407.1 coordinate 771,833,969, forward strand.
TACATCGAAGTTTGTGCCACCTTCCATGAGTTAAGTACATTGAATCTGGACATGCTGAGGTGGACTTCACTGACTGGAGGAGTGATGACTGGGATGCCACCTCATCTGACACTTGAAGCTTGCTAGATATTCAATTTGATGTCGTTGAGAGGCTATCTTTAATTAACTCTTGTTCTAACTCCTTTTGTCCTTGATGTGCAGGATGATGTACCTCGCCTTGGAACGCTGGATTGGAAGAGGTCGCCCTTGTCTTGGCTTGATCGTCCTGGCGAAGACCGTCCTTGATCCGGCTTGATTTTCCTTGAAGAGACCTCCATTTGACGCCTACACAACATTTCAAAATTAGTAACATGATTTTGCAATGAATAGATAGAGAGCAAATTTTAGGAAACTTAATGATAAGTCCTTTATTAATCATTTCCTAAAAAACGAACGAGCTAAGGAAAAACAAAATTTCAAAATTAAGGCAATGACGATCTAAAATTCAAAATTAAAACAATAAAACCAAATCGCCATACCTCACTAGAGAACTAACTCTAGAATGCAAAATGAATAAAATCGCCTAGGCAAAATTGAAATTCGATAGTCTTGATGTGATCTTCAAAAGAACGTTCCTCATATCAACTTCGCCACCCTTCAAGTCTTGGACGTGATCTCTAATGCCTTGGCAAATTCGCTCAAATAGATCTTCAAGTATCGCACCACCCTTTGATAGACTAGCGCCACCTTGGATGGAATTCGCTCCTCTTCTTGAATGATAATTTCGCCCTTCCTTTGTATGAAATTCGCTCCTCTTTTGCCTTCTCCAAGTTGCATATGAGAGATGATAAATGATGATGTGAAAATGAAATAAACACCTTCCTTTATAGGCGCTCACCTTCATATTGACCTTAGGCCGACTTTTTGCAAAATATAGCAATTAAAACGATTTTTAAATAAATAATAAAGGCCGACCTTGACAAAATAAACCCAAGCGCTCCCTTTTGATTTTTATTAAATTAATAATTAATTATTAAATGCCTTTATTTTTAATTAATAAATTTCGATTTTTTACAAAGGCAAAAAATAATTAATAAATACATACCATGCGCTATTTAAATGCTTTTAATTAAATATCGATTTTTTTCTAGCATTTAAATAAATTTAAAAAATGTGTTTTAAGCGCCAAAATGAAAAAGTGAGAAGATACGTACCTCATCGCCCTGGTCCCTGACTGAGGGACAGGAGCGATCCATCAATTTGGTCAATTTGGTCATGATTCTTGCAATTTTTACGTCCAAGGTCTTCATCCTTACGTCCAAATCGCCATTTTAGCTGGGTCCTTTGAGTTAGATTGACTTGCATGTGTGAATGAGTGCCTTTGGATGTAATATCGCCCTGGTCCCTTCCTGAGGGACAGGAGCGATCCTAGTGTCTTGGCTCAAATTTGCAAACTTTTGATCTTTGTTCTTCATTCATTGTCTTCCAAAGGACGTCCTTGACCATGCCTATCTTTGCCTTGTCTTGGTTTTGACGGAACATGAGTGTTTTAGTAAAAATCGCTTTGGTCCTTGTCCAAAGGACAGGAGCGATATAGGCTCTATGTGCAAATTGGTAGCATTTTAACGTTCAACACTTTGGTATATCACCTTCAAAAGACGCCTTAGACCTTTTACCATCTTGCAAAACCTTGGCTTGACGTAAATTTTGAGAGACTTGGCCAATATAATCAATATCGCTCTGGTCCCTTCCTGAGGGACAGGAGCGAACTTCAAGTTTTTAAGCTTGTCCTTGCGTTCTTCAACTTGCCATTACCTTCAATGCGTGAAATGACGTCCCTTGATTCCTCTTGGTGGCTTGATACTTGTTAAACTTTCAAAATCTTGGTCTTTATGGAAATTTCGCTCTGGTCCCTTCCTGAGGGACAGGAGCGAATTAGGATATTTTAGAGCAAATCCCTCAATGTGGCGATCCTTGTAACTTTGTGCTTGATGGAAATGCTTCGAAATGTCCTTGGTACCTTGTTCTTCGCCTTGGAGTGTCCTGATCTTGGAGGGACGGCAATATAATCATCATATCGCCCTGGTCCCTTGGAGAGGGACAGGAGCGATCTTGGCTTTGTATGCTTCACTTCACTTTGCTAGCTTCCAGATTTATATTCAACGGGTTCATAATGCGTCCTTCCATTCATCCATGCCTTGGAATCGGTCGTAACTTGGCGAGAAAATCATCTATAACAAAAATCGCTCTGGTCCCTTCCTGAGGGACAGGAGCGAATTTAAGCATTTTATTGTTTTGATCAAGTCTGGATGCTCTATCATGCTCATTTCGTCCTTCACCATGCCTTTGATGTCTCGATTCGTCCGAACAAGGTCAGGAATGGCTCAACTAATCATTTTCGCTCTGGTCCCTTGGTGAGGGACACGAGCGATTCGCCTTGGTCCCTTGGAGAGGGACAGGAGCGCTTTTCGCTCTGGACCCTTGGAGAAGGACACGAGCGAAATTTGACTTTTCGCACTCTCAATCAGGACAATTTTAATGGAATATAACATTCTCAATCAGGACAATTTTAATGGAATATAACATTTAAGTATAATTCTTATACTTTAAGTTATATTCCATATATACTTTCAGGATGTTTGAGAGTGGTTTCAGACCTCCAGGAGTTATATTGCAAAATCTAGTTTTTGGAGGTTTTTTCAGTTTCCAGACTTAGTCAAATTCAGGATCAGGGCATTCCAGACTTAGCCAAATTTCAGGATCAGGGCCTCACTCAAGCCGGACTTGCTATCCTATGTGATCCCCTGGGCGACGCTTCAAGTTATATTCATTTGATAAAATGCACCTCTTTGGACCTTTTCACATCGTCAAGACGTTAAAATCTTGCAAGGACAAAGCAAAATTGGATTTGTAGCTCCGGTCCTTCACTGAGGGACAGGAGCGATTTTTCCCCTGGAGGCATTTCTGTGCTCATGAAAATCTTCAATTTATATTCAATGGAAAGATCTCGCCTTTCTCCATCACTTCCAATTCGTAATTCATCTTGACCCTGCAGGAATAGTAAAATATTTGAAAACGAGCTCCCGTCCTTCACTGAGGGACAGGAGCGATTTTGCTCCTACAGGCCAAAATAACATGATTTTACACATTTTAACACTTCACAAGGCGAAAACAAATCATTTCCAATGCCCAGGATCGAATATCAAAAAAAGTCAAAATTTGGTCAAAAATATTCAATTGGACAAAAATTCACATTTCATCTTCAACACTTAGACAAATTTAAGCTCTGCATCAACATTCCAATTGAAAATTAGACCATTCTGGCAAATTCATTGCATTCAAAATTTGCATTCTAGAAAAGGAAATTCAAAAAGCTCCCAAAACCTAACTGGATTTTGGTCCGAAAAGACGGTAATTAGAACCCTAAGGCTTGACCCTAAATCCAGACAACTAACAAACTAACAAAACCCTAAAAAAGCAAAGCGAAAACGAACAAAAAACATGGGTCCCCATTTGCAATGGGGCGATGTGTGAAAACGTCACAACACCTAGTCGTATACCATGCCATTGCGGATGCCATTCATCAATAACACTTGCGCCATGGCAATGTTTGAAGCCCTACTCGCTCACATCAAGCGGCTCTTCAACACATCCAGAAGGCACCGCCATATCCCCTCTCTGAAAAATGACTTCTTTAGGCCTCTTCCCTTGCTGGCATGCTGGAGACTATCTAGTTCGGCTTGTGTGAGGTCGTCGCGACACATCAACTTGAGGAGTTTATCCTTTAAATTTGGGGATATTTTCTGCCCCTTATACACTTTCTTTCCCTGTTTTCCTGGAATACCAAAAACCCTCGTAAACTCTGTGGAAGCGAAAGACACTGTAACCTGGTGGTGCTCATAATCGAATACGAACTGTCGCCTGTGTGGTTCATAGGCACCAATCATGGCCCGCAACACAACCTCAAAATCCTTAATGCAAAAGATGGGCATCTGGATGGCCCATTGTACCTGTGCATGTCGTAGTTGTGCCTTCATAGGATCATCATGCGAGGTCTCGTTCCACCATTTTCTGCAATCTGCTCCACTCCTCAAAGGTAATGGTGTCCACGGTCACATTATTCTTCGCTGCCATCTGCTGTTGTACTTTGGGTTGCACCTTTTTACCCTTGCTTTTGTTGCTGTCAGCTATGCCGTCCCTGACTTTCACACTGGAAGGCAGAATCCAAATAGCTTTCTTGTTCGCAGAGGTTGACGACACTGTAGCAGGTAATTGCCACAACTATCTTTTCCAATTCTTTCCACTGCTGGGGTCCATTAATGATTTTTCTTGTCTCGTGTGCCTTTAAATATTAAAAAAATAGGGTTATGGAATTTTTTTTTTTGCATGTGCTTACTCTCCTTTTACTGTCAACGAAATTGTTTACTCAGCTGGGCGGCGACTTTATTGTTTTTCGCCTCCTTTCTGCTGTACGGGTCTGCCTTTTAAATGCCTCCCCTCGCCGTACGGTAAAACGATGTTGGTGCTCTGTGTACGGTAATAGAGACCGTACGATGGCAGTTCTCTATCCCTCTAATTGCCCCGCCGTACGGTGTACGATATTTCTTGTTTTTCCTCTGCAAGGCGGTGATTCTGTGGCAACCGTACAACTCCCCCTATATCGTACAAACACAACTTATTCTTCTCCACCGTTCAAAAGTATAGACTGTAAGGATTTTTCCTTCTCATCGTACGGTATTGTTAAGTTTCCTACCGTATGCTTGTCTTCACGCTTGTCTTCTCCGTTGCCGTGAGCTTGCCTTGTCGACTGTATGGCGTATGGTATGAAAGATCTTTCCACGCTCTGCCAACTGCTCCGTACATGCTTCGTATGATGTGGTCTTGTTGTGTCCGCTCCGCCAATTGTTCGTCTTACATATACCCTACGGTGTGGTTTTTGTTACATCTTATGTGCCCGTCGTACGGTGCCTTCTGTCATACATCCGCCGCTCGTACGGTGTGTTTCATGGCTTTGTCATTGTACGGTATTGACCATATGGTGAATTTATTTATTTATTTATTATTTTTTTTAAGCTTGTGCAAAAATAAATTCTAAGTACCTCTATGGGAGGATTTAGGGTTAGTCAACCGCCTATGCTCATGATATTGTTTTAATTTCGACCCATTAATGCTGTCTGGAACCTCTCGTCCATCCAGTGTCCACAACTTGACTGACCCGTTCTCGGCCACCTCTCGAACTTTATATGGCCCTAACCATCTTACCTTGAATTTCCTCGGTTTAATCTCATTGTGCCCATTATATTTCAGTACCAGTTGGCCCGGAGTGAACCTCATTCGTTTTAAGTGCTTGTCATGCCACAACTTCCTCCTTTGTTGGGCTGCCTCCGTAGTCCATTGGGCCATCATTCTTTTCTCATCCAACTTGTTCAAGACATACAACCTCTCTCTCAGGCTCTCCATATCCCCCAGTCTGTTTTCGATTGCAATACGTCGGTTGGGCACCATAAACTCGGTTGGCACAATAGCTTCCTGCCTGTACATCAGTTGGAATGGAGTTTGGCCTGTGGTCACCTTGTAGGTGGTGCGATAGGCCCACAAAACTGAGGCTAATTTTTCCTCCCAGTCTTCCCCCTCGACTCCGCATGACTTGTAAATCATTGCAATGAGAATCTTGTTGGTGGCCTCTGCCTGTCCATTCGCTCGTGGGTACTAAGGGCTGGACAAGGAATGAAATTTTTTGAATTCAATAGTGAGGAGCTTGATGACATGGTTTACAAAATGTCCACCCCGGTCACTGATCAACTATATGGGGATGCCATACCATGTAATTATCTGCTCATAGATGAATCTCGTCGTACTCAAGGCCGAGTTGTTAGGCAAGGCCTATGCTTCTACCCACTTGGTTAAGTACTTTGTGGAAACCACGATGTAGCGGCACCTCTTGGCACGATCTGGCCTTGAGTGGTCCAATAAAATCCAACCTCCAACGCTCGAATAGCTCCTGAGCATGCGAAGGGTTGAGGGGCATAAAATCCCTCTTCAGCGGCTTCCCGACTCTCTGACACGTATCACAACCTACTACCCATTCTCTGGCATCATTATACAATGTGGGCCACCATAAGCCCGCTAGTAGCATCTTTCTTGCCGTAGTGTCGGGTCCCATATGGCCTTCTGCGGGCCCCTTATGTGCCTCCCTCAGAACGCTTGGCACCTCTTCCTCCATCACACACTGACGCAACACCTGGTCGGGTCCCATTTTATACAGCAATCCATTAATTAATTGAAATGTAGGGCTCCTTAACACCAATTTCCTCCGTTCTCCAAGTGGCATACCTTGGGGGAACACGGAGGTGGAGAGATATTCCCCGATAGCAGTATACCATGACGACAGTACTGCGATCTTGAACAGGTGAGCATTCGGGAATTCATCATGAACTCCCTCTGGCGGCTCTCCCGACCTTATCCTGGATAACTGGTCAGCTATCACATGGCTTTTACCCGGTCTTACAATAATGATGAATGTAAACTCCAGCAGCAGGAGTAGCCATCTGCTGATCCTTCCTTGAATGATTGGTTTATTGACCAGATACATAAGCGCCTGGTGATCCACGTAAAACGTGAACGGCGTCGCCAGAAGATAATGTCTAAATTTCTGCACAACATATACCATCCCTAGGGCGTTGCGCTCCGTTGTGCTATAATTCTTCTCAGCCTTAGACAATAGTCTACTTGCAAAGTAGATTGGATGGTCCAGTCCATGGTCACCTACCTGAGCTAATGTGGTACCAATTGCGAAATTAGAGGCATCTACGTGGACATGGAACTCCCTATCCCAATTCGGATATGCCAGGATGGGGGCCGCCACTAACCTGGTCTTCGACTCTTCAAAAGCTTCACCTTCCGAAGTCCCCCACGTGTACAACTCACCCTTCCGAGTTAGTTTATCCAAGGGGTAGGATATATCAGCAAAATTCTTTATAAACCATGTATAGTAACCAATGTGACACAAGAAGGATTTTACCCTTGTGACATCTGTGGGTGACTCCATCTCCACAATCACCCGGATCTTATCAGGGTCTGGTTTTAGCCTTGCTTTACAAACAATGTGCCCAAGCAATTTGCCTTGCGGCACCATAAATCTGCACTTCTTAGGGTTGAGTGCCAACCTCGCCCTCCGACATCTCTCCATGCATTCCCTTAGGGCTACCAGATGTGTGTCCTGCTCGCTGTAAATCGACTAATCGTCGAGGAAAGCCTTAAAGTTTCCTATAGACATCTTATCAAAGATGTGCAGGATGATCCTCTGAAAAGTTGTGGGCGCGTTGCATAGACCGAATGGCATCCAGTTATATGCGTACACACCGTCCTCCACCATGAAGGTGGTCTTGAGCTTATCCTGCTCGACGATGGATATCTGATTGTATCCTGAAAACCCGTCCATGAAGGAATACATTTCGTGGCTGGCTACCTCTTCCAGTATGCTATCTGTGAAAGGAATAGGAAAAGGGTCCTTTATGGTGATTGTATTTAGGCACCGAAAGTTGACGCAGATCCGAATTTGATTAGCCTCTTTCTTTAAGGAAATAACAATCGGAGACACCCATTCACTGGTCTAGACTCGAAAAATGATGCCAGTGTCTAACATTTTTTCTATTTCCTCATTCACTCTTGCGGCATAGTTTCTGTTCATCTGGTACGACCTCTTCCGCACCGGCTGGGCTCCAGGTACCAGTTGAATGCGATGTACACACATCTCAGGGGGCACTCCTTTTAGATCTTTATATGTCCAGGCGAAAACATCCTTATACTCCAAAAATATTTAGAAAGCTGCTGCCTTCAACACTGGATCTCAATCGTCCCCGACCAATATGTTTTTTGGGGCTTCCTCTGTTCCCAGATTGGTCACCTTTAACTTGGACTCCTCACACTTGATAGGTTTGTCCTTCTCAAACTGATGCGTCGAAGCTTCACCCACTCGGGCCTCCCCTTCTCTGTATTCTCCATACTCAGGTGGAAACACAACTTTCTCCTCCGACTCCTCTATCTGGAGCATGTTGCATTGAAACAACTCATAATCCTCCATTTGCCAATGGAAGAGTCCATTCAATGAGTAGATGTTGTCTTCTGAGCAGCCCTCGAGTTCAAGCACTCCATTATTTGGTTCCATCTCGTCCCTGCCTTCATAGGAATCCCACTCCCATCTGTTTGAGTCTTTTGAGTCGGAGTCGGATGATGCAAGCTCCTTGTTGACGACCTGGGTCCTCAGTTCAATAACGTACTTCCGCCCCCCTTTCTTCGTGGAGAGGCCCAATTGTGATTCACTTTTGCTGTGACCAGCCACCCTCTCCCTAAAATGGCGTCATAGCCCTTCTTTTTAAGTAGGATTACCACAAAATCTAGTAAGAAGGGTTGTGTGCCAATGGTCACGGGCTGGGCTATCAGGGTGCCGAGTGGCTTGATAGTGTGCTGGTCTACTCCCACCGAATTGAATGTGGGTGTCCATAGTGTTGGCTTCCCGAGCTTCTTCCATGTATCCTCCAGCAGCACATTCACCCCAGATCCTCCGTCCACGATGGTGTCCTTGAGGATAGTCCCGAGGATTCCCATTTCCACTACCGTAGGATGCCGACCACTATTTAAGGCCAACAACATTGCATTAGCCGAAGGGCTGACCGGTACTTCCGTCTGGGTCACACTTGAAGGTGTGTGTGCGGTGCTTTGTACGGTACTAAGAATGGCTGTCCTCAGCTGTGGCATTGTGTCCAAAAGGTCCTTCAGCCTTATCGGCACCTCCATTTGCAAGACTTGCCCAATAATGTTCTTTTCTGCTTCAGTACGAGATGAGGTACTCACCACCCCTGCATGTTTTCATCGTTCTGCCGTCATCTCCTGCTCAATGTCGACCTTTGCCTCCCGTAATCTCTCCTTCTCCGTATGGGGGTCGGGATAAGTGGCCTTCTTGGCCTGAGCACGGGTGATTGCCAACACTTCTTTATCATCGCCAGTTTTCTCAATATTGAGAAGATTAACCCCTAGCTTGGGGCAATTTGTGTCGTCGTGGTCTCGAGGACCACACCATCTGCACAAGTTCTGTGGTGTTTCCTCTTTTTGGCAATCCCGCGCAAAGTGCCCCCATTGGTTGTAGGCCCGACACTGAATCATCGACCGTCCTTTGACATCATACTGCATCCGGTTCCGGTTATTGTTATTATTATTGTTGCCTTTCCCTCCCCTTCAGTTACCTCTGTAGCTGTCGGATGATGCCGTGGTGTTGGCTTGAGGCTGGGATGTGCCCGTTGTAGCGGAGGGTGACGACTGCTCCTAGGTGAAAAGCACCTGATTCCCTCGTGTCTTCATGTTGTAGGGACATTCTTTGGTGGAGTGTCCCAACACTTGGCAAATGTCACATGAGGCCTTTTTAGGACAGAAGCCTTTTGTATGACCTTCCTCCTTACACTCCGTGCACCACACTTCCTCATTCTTACTGGTGCTTCCCTTCATACTTTTGAATTCCTTCATCATGCGATGCATGTCCTTCTGGAGGGCTTGCACCTTCTTGCTTGACCCCTCGTCGCTGCTACTTCCCTCGGAGGAGTCCTCCCTTGAGGATTTGTCTTTCTTCTTCCTGGATGTCTTGCCTTCACTTTCCAGGTCCATTGCTCGGTTATAGGCATCTTCGTAGGAGGTGGGTGGTACAATTTTCATTTTCCTCCCGAGGGATGATTTCAAACCCTCCACAAACCACCTTTTCTTTAATCCATCACTGGGCTGGTTGTCGATTTTTCCCAGCAATTCCTTCAGGCGCCGACTATATGCTCGGACATTCTCGTTTTTCCCTTGCTTGGTACTCAGGATTTCCGCCACGATTTCATTGTCGTCCCTGAGAAGTCAAAACTCTGTTTCAAATGCTTTAAGCAATTCATCCCAAGTTGCCTGCTTCGTTTTATCAGCATTGGAGTACCAGTTGATGGCTACCCCTCGTAGGGTGGCGGGGAATTGCACCACCCATTCTGCTTTGTCGGTTACACCATTGGCTGACTAGATTGTTTCACACGTACGACAATGCCGTACCGGGTCTTCTTTCCCGTCACCATTGAACTTAGGCAATTTTTGCCGATTCGCCATCACGCTCCTTGGTGGCGGCCCAGTCCGTCCTCCAGAACTCGAACTCGACCCTCCAGGAACTCCTCCAAACACTAGTCCTCCAGAAGGTACTTCGCCGAGATTTGGTACGTTAGGTCTGTTGTGACCATTTCACACATCGCCCCATTAAAATGGGGACCCCCACTTTTTGCTTTTTGTTTTGCCTATTCTTCTCTCTGTTTTTAGGGTTTTGAGTGAGTGAGTGAGTTGTCTGGGCTAGGGCTAAGCCTTAGGGGTTTCTTTTAGATATTTTTCAAGCTGAGTCTAGTCAAATTTTGAAAGTTATTAAGCGTCCTCCCGAGAATTGAGATTGAGTCAATAAGCTGAGTCTGTCAGGAAGGTCAGATATGTCTCAGGTTAGGTCTAGTTAGGGTTTTTTGAGGGAAAATTCAAATTTTGTTTAAGTGTTAGCATTTTGAAGATGAAATTGTATATTCTTGCCTAGGTAAATTTTGATCAAATTTCAGAGGCAGGATGATGCCTGAAACAGAAAAAGTGCTCCTGTCCTTCACTGGAGGCCCAGGGCGAATTTCATTCTAAGTGCAATTTCTTGTTTTGCGAGAGCTTGCTAACTGATTCCGGGCCTTGAAGATGACCTAACTCTGCGTTGTGAAATGATTGGAGACCTAAATTTTGAATATTTTAGCCAGAAAGGACAAAAGTGCTCCTGTCCCTCTCCAAGGGACCAAGGCAAAGTGCTCCCGTCCCTCATTGAAGGACAAAGGCGAAAAGGCTTATTGGAGCCATTCCTGACCTTGTTTGGTCAAATTGAAACATCAAAGGCATAGTGAAGGACGAAATGAACATGATAAAGCATCCAGACTTGATTGAAAACAATGAAATGATGAATTTTTTGCCTAGAAGGTAAAAAGTGCTCCTGTCCCTCACTGAAGGACCAGAGCACTTTTCTTTATATGCACAATTTTAGACCTTTATTGGACATTAACTTCTATTCATAGCATGAAGTAAGATGAAATCTTCCTTAGCAAAGGAATTTCGAGATGAAAAGTGAGACAATTTGGCTTAGAGAGCAAAAAGTGCTCTCGTCCCTCACTGAAGGACCGGAGCACTAAATTTCAAATTTGCACTATCTTTGCAAGGTTAAGGTGATTTTATGATTTGAAGAGGTTAAGGGAGGCATGTTTTGTCCATTGAATATAATTTAAGCGGTTCACAAAGGAGTAAATCAACCCAAATGACAAAAAGTGCTCCTGTCCCTCACTGAAGGACCATGCCACTTTTTCAAGTTTCTCTTTTTTGTTTGGTATTTTATGGCAAAACTTGACTTGGATGGGAAGGACGAAGGATGTTTTATGCCTTGGACGCGATTGAACTTTTAAAAGAACAAAGAAATACACCAAGATAGGAAAAAGTGCTCCCGTCCCTCTCCAAGGGACCAAAGCGATTTTACAAAAAGTGCTCCCGTCCCTCTCCAAGGGACCAGAGCGATTTTCCAAAAGGTGTGAATTTCCTGCAAGGCCAAGGGAAGTTTGTGATTGAAATGAATGGAAGAGGACATGATTAGCCCATTGAAGATAATTTGGGAAGCTAGCAAAGGACGGATAAGCTTGAAATTGAAAAAGTGCTCCCGTCCCTCACCAAGGGACCAAGGCGAAGTGCTCCCATCCCTCACTGAAGGACCAGAGCACTTAACATGTTATCTCGCCTTTCTTGCCAATTTTGGACAAATTGAGGCCAAGGCACAAGTTTGAAAAAGTGTTTAAAATGCCTTGAAGTGGAATTGAGATGCGAGAGTTGCGAATTTTGACGACAACTTGCAAAAGTGCTCCCGTCCCTCACCAAGGGACCAGAGCGCTTTTTTCAAATATGACCATTTACCTTGCATTTTGAAAGGATATTTTTATTACCAAGGCTCAAGATGGAGTGAAATGTGATATTCTACGCCTTGAGGGTAAATTGAAGATTAATGTGATCAAGAATTCATGCAATGGACTCAAAAGTGCTCCCGTCCCTCACTGAAGGACCAGAGCACTTTTTATGAAAACAACTAATTCCCTCCGAGATTATGTTAAGGCAAAGTTGTATGAGATGGGAAGGATCTTCTAAAACATGGTGAACAAAGGTTTGACTTCAAAAATTGAGAATCCTAGCCTAAAAATAAAAAAGTGCTCCTGTCCCTCTCCAAGGGACCAGAGCACTTAACATGTGCATTCTTTATTTTTGCCATATCCCAATGTTGACATCCTCCAAATCGCATGAAATGCCAAAATCATCAACTTCGAAATATTTGAAAAATTTAAATTAAATTGGCATTTAATAAAGGCGCATGGCATTTAATAAATTAATTTGGGGCCTTAGAAAATCGAAATTTTAATTATAAAGGCATTTAAAATTAATTTTTTTATTAAATTAAAATTGAAAAAGGAGCGCTTGAAGTATTATTTTTATCCATTTTATTAGGTCAGCCTCTTGTTTTTGCAAATTTATTTATTTTTTGGCCTATTTTGCCAAGTCGGCCTATGGGGAGATGAAATGGTGAGCGCCCTATATAATGGGGGGTATTTTGAACAATTTTAATCATCATTCATTCATTATCTCAAGTGCGATTTGAGGAGCAAGGAAGGAGGTGCAAAATCTGGTCTAGTTGGAGCGAATTATCCTAAGTGTTAAAGGCTTAAGGTGGTGAAGTTGATGCTTGAGAAGATTAAAGGAGGCGCATTTTGCTAAAGGAAGGACTTCGATCTACATTTTGCCTAGCGAATTCACCTTATTTTTGCATCATTTTTTAGAATTAATTCTCAAGTGGAGGTATGGCGAGATCATCCTAGTCCCAATGTTGAAATTTTGAATTTTGAACTTCAAGTTTTTGAAAATTGCGTAGTTAATTAGGAAATGATAACTCAAGATTTATCATGAAGTTTCCTAATTAAAATCTTTTATCTTCCTTTCTACTCTATATTTCTACGTTGCAAAATATATTACTCATTATGAAATGTTGTGTAGGTGTCAAGATGGCGACCCCAAAGGCAGGAGCATCCACTAGTTGTCTAGCCCTCATGAAGGAAGATCAGAGGAATGAAGAATTGGAGACCAAGATCGTGTCAAAGTGGAGCAACATTGGAGATACCAACTTGGGAAACTTCAGTGTAAAGAAGTTTCGAGAGGTCCCTTACATTGGCAAGCCATCACTCGTCGCAAGGAGAATAATTGAAAGTGGCATCATCAAGGCGGCCGGTTTCCCTCCAGTAGTCCAGTGCCATGAGCTGATGATCGAGTGTGCTTGCCATTATGACCCACAATCAAGATCAATCATGTCCAAGGAAGGGAACACTTTGGCGTACCTTTCAGAGGAGGCTATAAGTGAGGCTCTCCATCTTCCAGAGCATAAAGATATGATTTACAAAAGCTTAGAAGGAGCCAGGTCCATGTATGAAGATGATCCAAACTCTTGCTTGAACATCATCAATAAGAGTTGGTTACTCAAAAGTCGTTCTCACCTAAGCAAGATTCCCAACACACCACATAGGATCGACTTCTAGGAGGAGTACAGAGATTTGATAACTTTGCTCAATCGAGTTACAGGGGCACCTCAAGCCTTCTATTTTGAGAAGTGGATGTTCTACTTCATCCAAGTGATAGTTCAAGGAAAAGGAACGATTCATTGGGCTAAAATTATTAGCCTTTGCTTGGACGTGCAGTTAAGAAGACTGAAGGCTACCAAGTCATTTCACATGAGCTCATACATCATATATGCCTTGATCAGGAGTTTCGAATATGCAGGACTACCTCACAGAGGAGTGATCGGAAGAGGACCCGGAGAGATTAGAGTTTGTGAGTCTTATGTTCATTTGCATCATCCACCAGGAAGTGACTACAAGTTAGTCAATGATACCTTCACAATGAACATCACTAGGATATTGCAGGGTGGGATTCACAATCGACTATCTCAAGATGCACAAGAACTTATAAAGAGGTACGGTGCTTGGTTCATTTAGTTTCAAAAGTTTACATATATCAGAGTCCATGGATGTCCTTCACCCCCCTACATGTTGCCGAGGTATCCGATAGACAAGATAGTGCTACTTGAGGTGGCTAGGTAGTTGGCAGACTATGCAAAGACATTCAGACACAGGCATAGAAATGGAGCTCCCGTGCCCATCATATTGGGGAATTCAGTTGAGGTATGTCCTAATGCTCTAGCCTTGGATGATGCAGAGAGGGAGTTGGCCTCATATTCATTCGCATTCTTTGCCTTGAGGGAGAATTTTGATCCTTATGGGTATATAGAGGAGACATATGGTAGGAAGTACAAGCACGAATTTCAGGTAGAAGACTTTTGGATGAATCTCTCAAGTGATTTAGAAGTGAAAAGAAAGATGCATTCCAGATTGCCTTTAGATTTCATCAGAAAATGTATAGTTTACAGAGTGGCCGATCAAGCTAAGGACAGTGGCAGACATCTCCAGTCATCCTATGATAGAGAAGACAAAGCAGTGAAGATAGATTGGAACGAGCCCGAGATTACGGATTTGAGAACTTTGATGGCTCCAATTTTGTCATGTACTCGCAGATGGGTGGATGTACAACATCAAAAGTTAAGAGAACAGAACATACCAATGACTTATACTTTGGAGGAAAGACCAGAAGAAGGAGGAGCAAGCGCAAGTGAAGACAATTCTCATCCTAGAGGCGCGAAGAGGAAAGAAAGACCCGAGAAAAAGGAACCCTCTAAGAAGAAGCAAGAGGCTAATCGAGATCGCTCATCAGGTACATCATCTCGACATGAGAAAAGGACAAGTCAAGTTGAAGGACAAGAGATGACGATGCCTGAGGTGGATGAATCTATGGAGTCAATAGTACAAAATGATAGACCTGAAAAGGGGAAGGCACCTCAGCATTCATCAAGTCGATCTCCCCAAGTCAATGAGCTACATGAAGACAAGAATGATGATGAAGCGACATCTCCTCTCCGAGAAGAAGAACCATTGCCTAAAGAAATACAAGTCAGAGAGACAAGATCCGCCATTCCAGATTGGTTGAAGGAGAGATTGACAAGGGTGATTGTGATTGAGGATGAAGATAATGTGATTGACTTAGAGAGCCTTGTAGGGAATTCTCAGGAAGTAACGGAGAGGAAGAAGGCCACCAAGATGTCCAAGATGATCAGAGATGAGACAGGGTCCAGGAAGTTGCAGATAGCTACACCGGCAGTGGACAAGTATGAAGGTGAAATCCTTGCAAAAGAGTACGATGTAGAAACATTTGAACTTGGTCCACTCACTGCTGAGCAGGCACTGGATGAGGCAACCGATTCATTTGAGGCACTTAAAGACAAGCTTAAGGAAGAAATGGAAAATAATAGAAAGCTTGAGAGAGAGGTCGGCGCTTAGAGAGGCTACTTTAGCCATCTCAATCAGCCCTTGGGACGTCAAGATCCAGCAGTGTCTCCTGTACAGGCACTTCCCCTTGAATCAGTTGGCGAGGCAGAGAGAGTCAAGAGCTTGGTTCAGCTTATGAGCTCTTGGATGGACAAATCCCACACAGTTGCCGTTGAATTTGCAACAAGAATGATGCAGACAATCCATCGAGCTATCCAGGTCCTTGAGATCGTCCACAACCTGATGATAACAGTAGCCGCTTTCGCTCACACTAGAGATGTTATCATTCCTGTTCTACAAGTAATCAGACAAACACCAAGGAAGATCCTATCACAAGAAAAGATAATGGATGGAGGAGCTCATATTTTACTTCAGTGGTGAACCCTACTTCAGATGAAGGAGGTTCTTTTCGAGGACATCAACACCAAATGCAATCAAGTTGAGGGCGTCATCCATCCAATTCAGGACAAGGTGTTTGAGGTGTTATGTACCATTCTGGGCAAAAGGATCGAAGTTGAGACAGATGTGGACCTTCAAGAGTTGGAAGAAAGGGTCAAGGTCATCTTTTGCAAGGATGAGAATGTCATTACAGATGGGCAACGGGATCAAATGTTCGCTACTATGCTCTTGATTGAGAAGATCAAAGAACTTGAACATGGATGGGATGCGGCTCTTCTCAAGGCCTTTGATCAGGTTATCCACTTGGAGGAATGAATGAGGAATCTTCTCGAGATTCCTATTGCTGAGATTGAAGGAATTGTGTCCAGATTCATTGCATATGCTAAGAAAGAGCATTGGAAAGGGAATAAGGTTCTAGAAGAGAGGTTGTTGTAGATGATGTGGCACCTTAATTATCATTGGTCTATGTTTCCTAGATTTTTGTGCCAATTAAATATTTGGCTATGCATTTAATATTGTTCAACTAAAAAGGGAACTTTTTGTAATAAACCCTAATTAGGGTTTAGGTGTCAGAATCTCAGTCGTTGATCTTCTTTTGATCTGGGCCGTTCATTGTAATTGAGGATGCTATATATACCCTCACTCATTTTCATTTTGTCATTAGAAATGAGATATTAGATATTAGAGGAGAGATTAGAAATCAGATTTTAGAGAGAAGAAAGTTATTTTGTAGCAAGATTGAGCATTGAAGAAGGAATTTCAAGCAATTGTTGTCTATTTTGGCTTTGAGATCAATAAAATATTGAAGTTATGGTGTTTTATTGCAATTCTTGTGGCTATCTTCATGGTTGTTTACTTTCTTGAATCATTCTCAATCGAAATAGTATTTAAGTTTGAAGGACTAAGTGTTGAGCTTGATCTTTGGTGAGATTCACATTCCAAACCACTAGCTTCTTATTGATTGTAAGAACGCCTTGTGTGGTCAATTGGAAATATTTGGATTGCTTAAACCTTCAATCATTATTGAGCTATTGATATGTACCTTCATGGTAGTGTCTATAATTCTTGATGATTTGAAAATCATTAATCACCTTAGAAGATCGCATCAATTCCAGTAAAGTTGTAATCCCTTGGCAATACTGAAATTGGTAGAATCTTACCAAGTCTAGCCTACATTGAGTCATTCTTAGGATTAGATTAGAATTCATCTCTTGCAAACCCTACCTTTTGATTTTTTTTGAGAACTTGTTAGTTTTAGGAAATTTCTGTTCCTGCAATTCGGATGCATAAGGCCCCTTGATGAAACAACATTCACAACGACCACTGGTGCTTATCCACACGTAGAGACCCTACATCGAAGAACCTTGGAGTCATCCTGATTGATCCTTTTTCGCGGCATCTTCAGCAATCAGAGGCTTTATTCAAGAGAGGATAAGGTACCCTTGGGTATTTTATTCTGTGTTTGATAGTGTACAAAATACACGTCAACAAGGTCCCACCAGGTTACTCTGACTACCAGGGTGTGATGAGTCCGAACCGAATAGATTGCTTCTACTACTGTGCCCTTGTGCCCTCCCGACACCTTCGGTCGCACTGGTATCCTCCACCTCTCTGTTCTCGGTCTGGGTCTCCTCTTCTCTCTTGGTCTCGGCACCTCTGTATGGCGTGCATGACTCTTCCGTACTCCCGTCACCAATCTCTTCCAATGTCAGGGAAAGGTCCCCCAATCGCTTCCTGGTGGTTTCTATTAGTACGGAAACTTGGCCGTCAGCACTCGAGCCATCATTGCTAGTTGCGCTTTTTTCAGCAAGTTTCTTCAAGCGTCGCCGACGTTTTGCTTGTTGTTCTAACCTCAATGTCTTCGCGGCTGCCTCGTGCATGTCTTCTTCCTATCCCTTTGGCATACGTTTTCTATCCTTCTTCAGCGTCACAGGCATCAATTCCTTCTTGCCATGGGGTTGAAGGTTCGTCGACGATTTTCGTCCCGTTCCTCCTCTCGTCGATTCCTTTCTTCAAATTGCTGCAAAATTTGTTGCTGACGGGTCTCGCGGTAGGTTTCTTCTCGGCGAGTTTGGAGAGCAAGGAACGCCTGTGCCAACAAGCTAGGCAAGTTGTTCATCAACCGGTTTACGACCGGATTTATGCCAAGGGCACTCCACACTACGCTCTCAGGGACGTCCTCAATCGTGGCCTCCCTCCGTACGTAAGTTTCGATGGTTGCCTGTAGGATGCAGGTGAAATCCCTTGTCAGTGCTCCCTCTCCTTCGAACAACTCCGTCGGCTCTTCCTTGAGATTGTTACTTGTCCCCTCGCTCACTGGTTGCCCCATTATCGTCGTGCCATGTAGTATGTTCCCGTCATTCCAAGTTTAATTTGGCAACGGCGCTAGAAGTTTACCCTCTAGGTGAACAGTTTAAGACATACAGACATAATACTTAATGAGAAACAGTAATGCCATAGATACTAGATAATAATATTAAGCCAACAGAAAAGATACCATTTCCATTCATAATCGTGATCCTGACAAGTTACATTACATGGTATATAAAGGTATTGAGGGGGTGCGAGGGATAACCATCGCACCCGTAACTACCAACCCTCAGTTACATTACTAACAAAGTACTTCCTAATTAATTACTGTTTATTCCCGTACGTACAATATTACCGCCAACAATCACAAAGTCTATAAAGATGATTACATGATTCATCATTACAATGAGTAGCAAATATAGATACTAATAGCAATAGCATTACAAAAGACAAAATGCCAAAATGTCAAAATTCAAAATGTAGTGAAGGGAGGCCTCTAATCATTTGCAAACTCCTCATCACTGGAACTGCTGGACTCCACAAGGTCAAGATCCCTCAAGCTCACACCAACTAGCCTTGCATTTGAAGTGGTAGGATCCTCTGGCTCTACATCCCATCGTGCCGCTAGACTCTCCTTGTAGACAAGTGTCTTGTGGTCCATGAGACACAAAGTACTGTGTACAGCCACAAGCTTCTCTGCTCTCTTAGAGGTAAGTATGTTCCTCTTAAGAGAGTGGATGAAGCTATATGTAGACCAGTTCCTCTCAGACATTGAAGAACTGGAAACCTGGGATAGCAGACAGATGGCTAGACTGGTGGTCAAAGATTTCAGACCATGACAATTCCACCACAAAAGTGGGTCCTCCCGTGCCATAGTTTCTATATCCATCTTTGCCGCATCTGAATAGCCTCTAAGAGTGTCAAATCTTCCCCACTCAATGTAGATTATGCCGACATCTCTAGAATCATACATCTTCTCTATGCACCTAAAGAAACCCGCCTTCACCTCATCATCCTGAATCGGCATCACTCTACCTGATCTAGCTTTGTACCACTTAGGATTCAAGGCAAAGGCAGCCATATGCAAAGGAGTGTTCAACTTGTCCCATCTGCGCTGAATGATTGGCCGAATGTGCTCATTGTAGAATGCTAGAGAGGGGTCCTTCACTCGCACAACAACCCTCATCTAGTCAAGCATAGAGTCAATGCACTCATACACCTCTCCAAGGTTAGGTGCATCCCCATCCCCATAGCTAATGACCTGGAATACTGGAGAAATGATGGAGACAATGTATTTCGCATCAATCCAAAACACATCACTCTTCACTATCTCCTTCATCCTTCTCTCCTGCTCTGTCTTGGCCTTGACTCACCTATTCCACTCATTAGTCATAGCCATGAGATGCAATGCCTCTTGCAACTCAATCATTCTCTCCAAGAGAATGAAATAGGATGCATATTTGGTCTCAACTGGTTTCAAGAACTCCTTCGCAAATGTCCTGAAGAGTGCATGTGAAGTGTGGTGGTTGTAGATAAACATCTGCACATCTCTCGTATCAGTGACCACTCCTCTAATCCAGTCAATCTTCCCCATGTCCTTGAGTGCATTGTTCATGGCATGCACACAACATGCACACAACATGGGGTCCACCAAATATGTTTGTAGGCTCTCTCAATGAGTCTCCCTGTTGCTCTACACACATGGGTTGCATTAGTCACTACTTGGACCACATTTTGTGGCCCAACTTCTTCAATAGCCTCCCTGGGGACCTGAAATTGAAAATCAACATCTTTACTATGCCCTGTACAATCAACTGCTCTAAGGAAGTATGGGCCCTATGCACATGTGACCATGATGTTGATGAGTAGATGATGGCTAATGTCCGTCCACCCATCCATAACAATGCTGCACCCAAATGCTACCCAACATGCCATCATCTTCTCCATCAAAATATTGATCTTAGAATGGAACTTATCCAAGATCGAGGTCCTCATTTTTGTCTCACCTGGTGGCACATATGATGTTCCTCCCTTTGCCACCATAGCCATCATTTCCCTATAATAAGGAGACCGTGTAACATGAAATGGGATGCCATTGGCAAAGAAGAACTTGCCAATGGATTCATCTATCTCATCTCTCAGTTGCATATTAAATATATCAGCTATGGGGTTACTCTGCGATGTCTGCAACTTGCATTTCCCTATACCCCTAGCGAGCATGGCACTAGAAGTAGAAGTGGAAGTGGATGGATCATTCTTCTCGTATGTGAAGCATGAGGAGAAGTATATGGCGCATGCTGGCTTTGCTGAAGGGCTGCCCTAGCAAATAAAGTAGTAGGGACTGAAAGATTTGTGTCATTTGGAACGCCCAAAGCTTGTTTAACTCAATTCTGTATTGTATGTTTTTAGGTTCCTTAAAAAATTTACAATGATCCACACCTTTTTCTGTCCAAAAAAGAAAGTGTGCATTCACTCTAGTGATGCTACCAAACCATTCAACCCTACAAATGCTGCACTTCCACTTCCTTGTTCTCCCACCTGAACGTGATGTGCCTTCTACTCTTGAAGCAAACTGTTTGAGAGGAGATTCGTGATCATAAGCACCCCTAGCATACTGTGCCAACAACTCTGAAGGGCAACTTGTACTAGCTGGTGCACTTGCCATGGAACTAAATTGGGCTCGAAGATCAGCCCCATGGTCACCCCCCTCATCCTTAGGTTCAAATTCTGAATCATGTTCACTATGAGAATGGATTTCTATCTCATCCTCACTCATGTCGTGGGAGCTCATTGTGAAAGTGACACTGCATTTCACAAAATAAAAATAAAAATAAAATCAGCCTAGTTTAACAAATTGAAATACAAATTTGAAATTTCAATTTTGAAAACAAAATTTACAATTTACAATTATTTAAGAATTAAAATAAAAATAATAAAAATTGATGTTGAATCTTGAGGGCATAATGATGAAAATTCAACATCAAATCTGATTTTGAGATGAATAACTAATAAGAAAAAAAAAACCAAACAAAGAATTGAAAAATGAAAATCAGAAAATGAAACAAAAAAACCAAGAAAAACCCTACCTTGTGCTTGAAAAATCTCTCCAAAAAGCAATAGAATCCTCTTCCTCTTCTTCTTGCTCCTTCTCACTCCTATCACATTTGCAATCACTCTTTTCACTCCTTCAATCAGACTTCTACAAGTTTTTGCTCCTCTTCACCAGTCATTCAAAATGTGAGTGAAATCATCAAATATGATGGTTTTGTTGTGTTTTGGGGGAAGGGGTGGGGCCCACGTCAAATTAGGGTTACCCCCCAATCCCCAAAAATCAAACCTTTTTTTTAAATTTTAATTTTTTCATGGCATTTGATGTGGGGGCGATGGGAGATGTCTAGACATCTCCCTACCCCTCGAGAAACGCCTAGGCGTCCCCCAAGGAGGCGTGGAGACGTCTCCCAAGGAGACTGGGGGACGTCTCCTCATCTCCACGTCTCGGAGACGTTTCCCCATCTCCGACGGAGCACCGTTGGCGGCGGTGGGACGGCGGGAGATGTCATGTCCCCGTTTCCTTGTCTCGGAAATGTGGCCAAAATGGGGGGGAAATGCGTTTCCATGGAATGCTGTTTTATTTTCCTTGAAGTGTTAAAAAAATATCTTTTTGATTTATTAAAATAATATTATTTAAGTTCCCCCTCAATCCAAAAAGGGTAACGTGACTTTGTATAAGTGACAGCACTGCTTCAAAGAGTAAGTGCGTGATAAGCTAGTATGACCTGAATTGAAACCTAAAAACATTGCAATTCAGAACTGATAGTAATTATTTTTATTTCGTATTTTTTTTAATTTAGATTTAGATATAAATGTAAAATTGTGATATATATAGTGTGTGCTAGGCTAGAGTGATCTGAATTGAAGCCTAAAAATCGTTGTAATTTATAGTTGATTGTAATTACTCTTAATTTTATTATTATTATTTATTAATTTATTTTGTATAAGTATTATTTGAATTTTGTAGAAATATTTAAATTTAATATGTTTTTAATTTACATTTATTTATTTATAATTATAAAATTTAGGTCCAGCTGTATCCATTCTAGGGGGGTCTTGAAAAATAGTCGTATCCATATCAGACATTGTATCGATGTCCGTGCAACCCTGCTTAAAATTATAGGGATGTGCCATGTTAAAAATATGCATCTAGATTTATAAAAGAAAAAATACATCTGGAGTAAATGAAAGGGTAATTATGCAATATTTGCTGGATGATTAAATATTCTATCGAGTGAACTGAAAGCAATTGAATCTTTCAGAGGCCAGGCAAAACCCTGGATGAATTACGTGGCTTTAGGCAATCAAGCTTATTATCCATTACGTGCGAGAGATAATGTCGTGCATGTAATTTTAGGACATTGTTCATTGTTCATTCATAATTGTGCTGTAAAGGTTGTTTTCAGTTTATTTATTGGACACCTTCTTGAAGATGCATCTATTCCAAACATGAAAATCTATACAGTTTCAAGATTGACATCTGATTGACACAAGGCTGTATGCAGCAAAAGTTTCCAGTTTCAATAACAATTTTTGTACTCACGAATTTCTATTGTTATTTTGGGACTTGTTTAGGATTCTTTCCCAGATTTCACAAGTCGTTAATAAATTGTTGGAAACATGATGTGATCAGAGCCACAGGTCCAACAATGATTTTGAATTTTTGAGTTTTCCTTTCATTTGGCCTCCTAACTTTCCTTTCACAAGAAATTAAGCACAATCTGAGGTCAGACTACAGGAACAGTTGTGCATGAGACTTTATGAAAGACTATACCATCTTTATTTTTGTAAGATTTTGTATTGCAAGCTTTGTTTATTGACAAATGTTCTATACCTATGATTCTTCCTATAAATGAACTTTCATACTTGTATATTATGCATTACAACTTATGGTTTGCTATTCTAAAGACAATGATTCGTCAATTCTTATTTGTTGTATATATATTTTCCATCTGATTTCAGTCTCCGAACAAGAGATGGCCGCAGATGAAACGGATACCTTTTGCAGAGGAGCAGGAAAAGATGATAAGAGATAGCTGTCTAGTAGAGACAGTAGACATTGCTAAATTACTGAATGAAGCAGATAACAAATATCAGTTAGTATTAGATCTTGCAGCTGAAGCAACTGAGTTCCAGATCAAGAATAAACGTAGATCTATTGACGTGCATCCACTTTCAAAGGTTATTAGTGATAGAATGAACGAGGATGGAATTAAACGTCCAGATGGATATATTATAGATGATACATATGGTCTAGTCCCTGATTCATGGGTTAGACAATTTGAATGTTAAGTCTCCATGGTGTTGTGCTCTTTAAGGGTCTTTGGGTCCCTTTCTTGGGCCTTCAAACTGACTCCAAGAGTTGGAGGTACTTCCATCATTTCTCTGAATGTAAAATTTGGTCCACTAAACTAAAACAGAGGCAAAATTTCAAATGTGAAGATATTTTAATTTAGGCTGGCTGCTTATGTATCTCATTACTTTCAAAGTATATTTTCTTGCATGAATTCATTTACAGAATATGTTCACCTAAAAATACATATTTGTGTACTCATAAAAGTAGGGGATCTCAATTTCAGAATTTGGCATTTTTTCTAATTTGATATAACTAGATGAAATTAAGTCATACGTCAAAAAGACTAGAATTACACAAGTTGAGCATGATATGCACCATAGGTTGGTCAATGCTTCAAACTATTTGCACAATAGGCTGGTTAATGTTACAAACTATTTGCACAATAGGCTAGTTAATTTTCCAAACATTTTGTACCATATGCTCACTAGGATGGTCGTAGAGTTTAGAAGGAAAAGGACACATTCATCCTTGTCACACCATTGTTTGGTTGTTTTATTGGTAAAAAGAAGTCTATTTGCTCAGTTCCCAAATGTTACATGGGAAGAGTTCAAAGGTTGGGATGACATTCATAATAGATGACATTCATTATAGACTATTATGACACATTCCAGTTAATAATGAAAATGATAGGGCTGAAGAAGAGAATGATAGGGCTATGGAAAACATTAAACAAACTAGGGGTGTAGAAGAAATTGAAACCCCTAAAGGAAATGTGCCAGGAAATACTAGGGATAACCTACCACCTTCTATTCACCTGCCCTTAGCCCTAGTGAGCATAGGAGTGAAGAATTGAAATAGGAACATAGAAGTGAGGACTTGCAACAAGGTTCACCTGGAACATCTGAAAAATCACTTGTAGCATTTAAAAAACCCTCACAACATCTTTGCCTAGAAGCCCTATTCCTCCATCTCCACCAAAAACTAGAAAAAGAAGATACCTGCTTATTCTTTTTTAGTTAAAAAGAAGCATAAGAAATAGCAAACTAAACTTAAGTCTAATAAACATAACCTTAGGGAGGATTCCAAGAAGCAGAAACCAAGAAGCAGAAACATCTGAAGGAGTCTATGAAACAAACGCCTAGACAAAAGCATGGAGAAAAAATGAAGAACATAGGATTGAAGAGAAAACTCAAAGACAGAAGCATAAAAAGGAAAAGGTCAAAATGAAGAAGTAGCCAGAGGGGCATTCACATTGCCTCAAAGAAAAAGTTGCAAGAGAGCAAAAGTTTCAAAAATGGGATAATGTTGATGAAACTAATTCTGAAAGAGAATATATATTAAAAAATCAGAGAAATAAAACTAAGGGTGATGAATAGCAAAAAGAGGAAACCATAGATGAGAATACCTAAAGGGATTACAGGCAATCTAGCTTAGAGCATGAAACAGATGATGATGACCCTTACATAGCCAAGAAAAAGGCTAAGGACATACCAATCTATCCGATAATGATGATGTTGGGATGGATGTTGGAGCTGTCATTTTTATTGGACCAGCGATGTTATGAAGGGAGAAGAAGAAGATAGTGAGTTTTAGGCAGCTCTTAAGAAAAATCAGGACTTGGAAGAGCAGTTGAAGGGCTACAAGGAAAGAGAAATTGGGTTGCAAGGGAAAATTAAGGAACTAGAAATATAGTTGATACTCCATCAGAAGGAAGAAGTAGGACTAGATAAGTTGACAATTCTAGCTATAGTAGAGCTATAGAAGAAGGAACCACGACTTGCTAAGGAAGTAGATGCTCCTGTGGCACCCCGACCACTTAGAACACTAACCCTTGGACATGCTCTATGGCATGCACACCTGAAATTTGAATGGTACAAACAATAATGGGAAAAAGAAATAAAAAGCAATTAGGGCCAAATATGAAGCAAAGTTGGAAGAAAGGACTTAGAGGTAAAAGAGGTGACAGTCAATCTGGAAAAGATTGTTGACGTAACAAACCAGCTAAGAAGCTGTAGGCCACCAACCCGGGTATATGCCTTGTATTTGAATTTTTATTTTTTTATGTTGTCAAATTAGTCAGTGTGTTAGCGATTCACCTATTTCCATCATTACAACTAGATCATTTTTAATTACTCACTCAAAAGCCATGCCATAAATGTTGGACCAAATGTGTGAATTGTACCTTCGCAACTTGGGTTTCCCTTATAATGTAAATTGGAACCCCTTAATATACATGGAAGATGTTCATCTTAAGGCCCTTACATCTTACCTTAGGTTTGAACAAGAAAGGGGAGAGTTGTTTCAAGCATACTAGAAAATGGAAAAATTACATCCTTCGCAAATTAGAGTAGAATCAACTACACTAGAAGAGATTGTAGATGAATGGGTTGACCTCGTCAAGAAACGAGAAGTGGCTGAGAAAATTGTTCAATGTAAGATAGAGGATTATGGTAGGTTCAAAACATTGGTAGTTGGGCATGGTAAGGAGAAAAAGTGCATTATTAGAATAGGTGGAGTGAGCTTACTCTTGAGCTCAAAAGAAAGGAGCCCCACTCAATTTACAACTACATTGCACTAGAATCAAGGGCAATGAGATACATTAAGGCTTCATTGGACACTAAGGTCACATGGCTCCCACTCACATTTTATCCCCTGCTCCTATATCCAGTTCCACATTGGTTAGGAAAGAATTTGGTGGATATGGTAAAAGAAAGAGAATGATGGGAGAAGATCACAAGACAAGGTGGTTTTTATATGACACAAGGTGTAGGTGTTAGCGAGTCAATAGACTTTAAACTTGATGTGTCACATTTTAATCTTAGGCCCTAGTTTTGTTGTGGACAAGCAAATGTGTAGTTGTGGGGAGCGATGGGTCTTGCAATTGACAATATTTTATTTTTCCTTTCACAAGACTTTTATATGTTTCAAGACTGCATCCTGAACCATGTTTTAACTTAATAGATGATACGTATGACATGTGATAAATGAATATGTTATGTGGAATTTTATATTTGATATTATGCCATAATGTTGTAAATGGTGTTAATGTGAATGGATGCTTACTTTGAGATACTAACCTGTAGTTTAAGTATTAGTGGCTAGCTTGCAACCAAAGTAGAACATGCCTCTATGACCCGCCTGGAAGAAATCAGGATGCAGATCAAAATGTGGCTTTTGTAAAGCTCAATTGACCTTGTTCTTAAGGAATAAATGCACGGAGGATATGGAGTTGTTCATAAGATAATGAAGTTGTGCTAAGTCATGCATATTGATTCTTGCATGTTCACATCTTTCTGTTTACCATTTGGATAAGAGTCGAAACAAGATTGAGAATCTTGTTAAGTTAGCTGTTATTCTTAATTTCATAATAGAATAAATCATCCTCAATGTTAGGGAGGATTGACAAGTGTTCATAATAGTTTCTAAGATGTAATTAACGCACTATTGTGAACTATGTATCAAGTTCAATTTTGCCAGAATTTGGTAATCTTCCGCATATGTGATACAAACTAGATTCTGCCTAGATTTCTAACTAATTAGAGAAGTTACTACTATTTGTTATATACTTCTAAAAATGAATAAAGTGAATGATTGATGACATATAGAGTTAAGTTTACTTTGTGATCAAAGGTTGCATTCCCTCAAGCAAGGGCCACTTGAGGTAGTGTAATCCTCGTATAGTTAGCTTCACTTATTTAGCATTAGGTAGATTGTTCATTACTTTCATAGACTAGTTGTTATACTTAGTCTTCTTCAGTTAGATGCATATCATCAATTAATTATGTTAGTAGTCTAGGTTGTGATTCAAAGCTGCAACATAGTCATAATACTGCACTATCTGCAGTCATTGTT
Source organism: Cryptomeria japonica (assembly GCF_030272615.1). Taxonomy (NCBI): domain Eukaryota; kingdom Viridiplantae; phylum Streptophyta; class Pinopsida; order Cupressales; family Cupressaceae; genus Cryptomeria; species Cryptomeria japonica. The sequence continues at coordinate 771,861,338 of NC_081407.1, forward strand.
GAGTTAACTTGCTAGTTACATGTAGCAACTGTTGTGCAGATAGGTTTATATTCCAACATTGCCTTTATTTCAGTTAACTATTGAGTTTAGTTAGTTCCCTTTACACAATTGATAGGTAACTTAGAGAGTCCTTAGTTGCACATATAGTGCCAGCATCATCCATGTATATATTTTCCTGGTTGATAATTAAATAAGCCTCTCTAAGACAATAGTTTACTTAATTTGGGATCTGTTGGTCTATTAAGAGTATGCAATTGAGTTGTTTGCATCAACGTATTATACTTAGTAGAGACCAGTCAAACTTCACAAGAGTCCTATCTATTATGAGAAGGTTTCTAAGCTCACACCATATTTTGTTAGACAATTTAAGATCCTTAAGAGGATTGATCTACTTTCATTAATTGTATTTCCTTGCTACCTGTTGTGATGTCTTCACACATCGCCCCATTGCAAATGGGGACCCCCACTTTTCTCTTTTTAGAGTAGAAGTTTTGCCTAATTTCCTAGTGTTTGCCTTTGTTGATGAGAGGATTTTTGAATTTTGGATAGGATCATGTGTTTAAAATGTCAAAATGTCAAAATGTTAGGGTGATCCTGAGTTTTGCCTAAGTCTAGGGGTTGCTTTATGGTTTTGATTTATTCTTGCAAATGTTGCGTTGACATTTGAGCGTTAGCGTGTTTTTGAACGTCTACGTCGGTGATTTTTGAGTGCCAAGGTGTTTCAGGTCCTTTAGGAGTTGTTTTCTCGCTCCTAGGAAGTTATTCAAGTTGATTTTATACTTTATCCCGATAGGTTTCCTTTTGTTTTGCTCAAATTTTTGGTAAATTTGCCTAAGTCCATATGAGTTTTATTGAGTTTTGAAGTTTCCTAGTGATTTTGAGTGGAAAAATCATCATTTTCCGGATGAAAATCCATATTCTAAGGGTTAAAAGGTCAAAATTCCAAACTAGAGGTGCTTTTCCCCTCATTCCCGACTACCCATGATTTTCCCCTCTCAAAATCTAGACTGGACATGAATTTCCCTTGGAATCCAGATTGGCCTTATTTTTCCCATTCAAAATCCAGACTAGGGGCGATTTTCCACTAGGAAGATTATATTTTGTCTAAGTGTTGGGAATTTTCCTGACTATCTTCGAATTTTCCCTAGGGAGTCTGGATGAAGTTGCGGATGACTCAAGTGAGGATTTTTGATGACAATCGATTTTCCACCAGAGCTTCATGACGACTTTTTGTAGATTTTAGTGCGGATAGTGATTCTAGACTTGGTGCGAATTTCCACCAAGTGCAAAATGAAGATTTTTAAGTTTGAATAACTGTCCAGACATGGGCCGATTTTCCCCTAGAGGCAAATTTGTGCAAGTTTAATGAAGTTTTGTCAGGGTTTTTATCCAAACATGGGGCGATTTTTCCCCAAGGGCATTTTAATGATTTTTAATAATTTTTCATTGGGATTTTTATCCCAAAAGGGGGCAATTTTCCCTTGGGGTCAATTTTGATCTAAATTTTAAAATATTTAAATAAAGTGACCCAATTTAATTGTTTTGTGTTAATGATTATTTAAAAAATTAAAAACAATTATTTAATGACTTGCAATGTTTTAAAAATTTTAAAAATATAATTTCGCAAGCAAGCCGATTTTCCCACAACAAGTGTAAAAGAGCAAAAGTTTTATTCCACATTGCTTGTGTGGTGGAAACTCAAGGTGAAAACATGTTTAAAAGAGGGGTGACCAGCATTAAAATATCATTATATTTGCTGATTGTGATTGCTAAGTTGTTGATTTGGGTGATTTTCTCCAACTGGGCGATTTTGGTGAAGTGTCTACGTGACACTTTTGGAGCTGAAAATTAGTTTTTTTGTTCATTTTCTGCCTATTCCTAGTTGGGCGATATTTCTTAGCAGCCATTGGAGCAAGTTTTTGAGAGTAATTTTCAGATTTGGGAGGTGGCGCCACTTCTCCTAGTGGGGCGATTTTATTTGGGAGATCATTCTTGCCCATTTTTGGTGCATTTCCTCCATAGCTGTGGGCTGCCATTGTTGCTCCTTTCTGTTATAATTTTCATACCTGAGTTTTCCTCCATTACTGAAGATTATTTGGACTCCATTGTTGGTTGGGAACACATTTTTTTTGAATTATTTTTCATTGCCCAACTTTTTCCACACTAAGACGATTTTGTTTGGAAGTCATTTTGGAGTGTTTTTGGTGGCATTTTCTGAGTACACCATTGCTGGTGTGAAGTCTAAAACTCCTTTTTTAGTGTCTTCAGACTTATCCTTCATTTCCAACCACCTCTACACTTAAGAAATCTCACTTGTGCATCATCTTTGAGTTTTTTTGGGCATTTGGTGGAGTTTCCATTGCTGATCTAAGTATGAAACTCCATTTTCAGATTTGTCTTCAAACTTAGATATCCATTACCAGCCCTTTGTTTGTTCCCAGATTTGACAAACTTTACTTTGGGAAGGTGAAATCCATCAAATACAAGTGTTTCCTATGACTGCGACAAGTTTAAATGACTGATTTATTGAAGTTGTGGGTTGTCTTCAGACATTGGGTAGCCATTGTTGGACCTTGGAAGGGTGTGGAAAAGTCTGATTTTAAGAACTAAAAATCAGACTTTTCCACACCCTTTTCCAAGCATTTTCAGCATTGTGGTATACTTCCGAGCACTAATTTTGACATTTTTCTGAGTTATCTTCAGACTGAAACTTCATTTCTAGCCATATAGTTGTGCCCAGATGTGACCATTTCTGAGTTTTGAAGGTCAAAATAATTCAAATGCAAGTATGTGACATGGCTGTGACCACTTCCAACCATTGATTTTCATCATTTTCAATGTGTCTTCAGACTTTTTGGAGCCATTTTTACAATTCTAGAGGTTGTATTCAGACTTAAGAATTGGAAAACCAGACTTCAATACACCATTTTATGAGTATTTTCAGACATTGGAGGGCGTATTCAGACTCAATCCTTAGAAAATCTTTTATTACAAATTTGATTGAAAAAATTGGTCACTTTTTGAGTGTTTTCAGACCTCCAAGTGATATTTTCAAACCTGGACATTCATTTTTGGGCTCCAAATACTTGTTTTTCTAAGTTTACATGGATGTTTTCAGACTTAGCAATTGTGATCAGACTTGTCCTAAGTTTGAAAATCAGGTTTTCTTGAGGAAAATCTTCCAGATTTCCACCCGGACCTTCATATTTTCCAGAATTGATGCTACAATTTTCTAAAACTACCTATCACAAGTTGGGACAAATGTTAGGAACAAAGTCCTGATGGTGTTTGGATGTCCACTCCATCGAATGGTGATCGAATTGACACAAAATTTTCAAAGACAATGAGTTTGGATGAGGGTTGGATTTCCACTGAAGGGCGGAATTACAAAGGAAGGAAGTTGTCCAGATAAACATCAAATTTCCACCAAGTGAAAGAATGGAAAAGGATAATACAGATGTTTTGAGAACTGATTCGTCTGCATGCGGATGGATTTCCCACCAAGGTTGAAATTAAGTTTATCATACTGGTGTTTGATTCAATGTTTATTTGTTTTGCAGGACTGTTACGAGGAAATGAAGCATGATGATCAAGGCTTGAGGTGAAGGGGGATTCACGCAATGCGGATAAGGAAGATCAACACTTCAAAGATTGGATGAGGATTTCCAAACAGAGATTCCAGAAGGTGAAGATGAGGACTAGATCAATCATGAAGGTGGCTTCACCTTGTGAAGGCAAGAAAGTTCAAGACATGAGCACAAGGGATTTTACATCAAGAAATCCAGAACTACATCAAGGAATTCCAATATCAAAGAGCGCCAAGGAAAGAAATAATTCAAGATTCCAAGGTTGGGAAATTTTCCAAACATAAGGAGGGAACAATTCATGGAATTCCTTAACATAAGGATGAAATGCAAAGTATCATAAGGAATTCCAAACATTATGAAGAAGAGGAACGTATGAGGCAAATTGATTAAGTGTACAAGGCAAGCTAAGGTGGCATCCTAGTCACCATTCGTTCAATCAAAGGGTACCAAGTCAACATTCATTCAACAAGGGAATAAGTGACACATGGCGCTACATGAAATATTATTTATCTACCTACCCTCGTTTCTTATTGGCCAATGTAATGGTGGTTGTAACAAACCCTAATTAGGGTTTTATCTTGTAGTCTTGGCCGTTGATCTTGAATCAATTTGAGCCATTCATTTCTTTTGAGGCTCTATATAAACCCCATTGCTTCTCATTTGTAAGCGAGAGTTTTTGTAGAATTGTTGGTATATGCTAGAGCTATTTGAATATAAATCATTGTTCGACTTGATGGTGATTTTGTCTTTCAAGTGTTGTTTTGCATTTAAGGTTCTCAATTCCTCCAAGTTAGATTAGAATTTGCTTTCAATGTTTGTTAGACCGAATGAAAGAATTGTTGAGTATATTTGTGTGGAATCTACGAATCCATACCACTAGCCTCTGTTGGCTTGATGATGATTGTAATGAATGACTTCATATGTTGTCATTGATGGAACACACACACATGTTCACATTGTCTACCGGTATTATTTCTGAAGATTACTTGTATTGCAACCGGTATTGAAAGCTTAGTTTATGATGGTGTCAAACCAGTACATGTAGACAACCGGTATATACAGGAATGACCCAACACCAACTTGAAGATCTAGTGGAGATTATCAAAGAAGCAATGTAGGACAATCGGTTTACATGTTGACAGAGGTTAACTCTAATCGGTATCGGTGTTCCAATCGGTATTCACTGATTGTGTGATGAGTTATCCTAACTGACAAATTTTGGCGGTAATTTGTGATGAGTTATGTTTGATTGTCCAAATACACTGCACCTAGGAAATTGTGATATGATTTCTAAGGTCGACATGAAATCTAAATGTCTATATAATGACATTATGATGAACTATTTTGGAGATATGATATGAGATGATTTGATGTGAAGATAGAAGTGTTAAGTTGTTGAAGGCACTGCAGAGTATGTTGGTGATGCAGTTTTGAGTGCGCAGAAGAGGATCTATTCAAGCAAGTAGTGCTAATTCTAGATCACACCACCTGTTGTTTTCTAATCACTACAACAGTCAAATCCCCTAACCGGGTAAGCTCTAACAAGCTTCATTGTACAAATCTTCTAACAAGGTGATCCATTAGTTTGGATTCAAAAATCCTCTATTGAGGTTACTCCTAACAGGGTATAACTCCTAACAGAGCTTTCGAATCTTTAACAGGATTCGCTCCTAGCAGAGCACTTTTATAGACCTTAACCAATTAGTTACCTATTACTGCAGATAGTTAACTTGTGAGTCTCATCTCATCGTGGTTTTTCCCATTTGGGTTTTTCATGTATAAACACTTGTGTTATGGTGGATCTTTTACTTAGTGTGGATACTTAAATACCATTTTGGATTGCATACATAGTGTTCAGTAAACTTGTTAAGTATATCTACCGGTTAGTGTTTAAAGTAGTATTGTTTTTGGTGTCATTGATTCACCCCCCCTCTCAGTGCTTTACAACTCTATCAATTGGTATCAGAGCCCAACTTCTTTAATGCTTAAATGCTTGGAAGGGAACACTAAAGCCACCATGGGGGATATGAGCTACTTTGAGATGGCTAGAGTGCTTGAAGCTACTAAGGATGAACTTGAAACCCTAAGGGTCAAATTTAAAGCTTCACAAGTCAAAAGGAGAGAGTTGACTGAACAACTATTGGAAATATCTGATAATAGTTCTTCCGATGAAGCTAACATTGATACATTGGCTGAAGAAGTTGAAAAACTGAACGGTGAAAAGCTAAATCTGAGAAGAGAGTTAGAAGCCCCAACTATCCGCATGAGTCAAGAGTTGGAAGCTAGGAGGGCAGCTGAAGATCTTGTCAAAGAAAGAGATCATGAGATTGCTAAGATCAAACAAGAGAATGCAACTTTGGATGAGCATTGGCATGCAGAGAAAGAAGAACAAGAGGCCTTGCAGCTAGATCTTGAAATGGCATCATCTCTAAGAGAGACTCTTGCAAAACACAATGAAGATCTTACCAAAGAACTCACTGAGGCTAATGGAAAGCTGGAAAAGTTCAATAGAATTTCTACCATGCTGGATGAGCAGATTCAATCTCAAGGATGAAAGGTGATACATATGGACTAGGTTTTAACACATCTGAGAAATGAGAGTGTTCCGGTACAAAGAGCAACATTCACAAGGGCAAAATTGCTCCCAAGGCTAACAAGCCTACCGGTAAGAAAGTTTGTAAACCTGTTTGCTTTGTCTGTCATAAACCTGGACATACTGCAAATGTGTGTAGAAACAAACCCAATGGAAATACAAGCTACAATGCAAATACTAGGTATGTATCTAAGAGATTTGAAGGTCATTGTTTCACATGCAAAATGTATGGACATAGATCAGTTGAATGCAGATATGGAGTAAATAATCCAGTACATCACATGAATCCAAGACCTAATGGTAATTGGATGAGAACCTATGACAACCGCAGTAACAAGAACTGGCAGAGACCCTATGTCAACCGGTTTAGTCCATTTGAGATGGAAAAGGTAACTAATGTCATTTACACCATTTGTAACAATTATGGTCGTGTGGCTATGAATTGCAAAAGGAGAATTGGAAAAGGCAATGCAGGGCCTTGGAGATCATCTGGAATGGCCTGCTATCATTGCCATACACCGAGACACATGGCGAAGTTCCGTTGATCCAGAAAGAACAAACCGGTTAATCATTCTAAAGATCTGAAAGGAAAGCAAAAGGTAAATGTTGAGGAAACCAGAGAAGAGATGAACCGAATCTGGAAAAAGAAGAGTGATGATATACCTGCAGAAGTACCTAATCCTTCACCCAGTGTGGAGAATCCTACACCGGTGAATTGAGCCTTTCAATAGGGCTAAGGGGAGTATAGCGGTAAATCTACTTCCGGACCCCTTGAAAGATGAGTGATAAGAGAGTTTGAATTTTGAGTTGTTATATGTGAAATCTTGGTATCTTTTGTCAATCGGTTTTTCAAAAGTTTATCAACCGGTTTTACACCTGTTAATATTGTATTCATCGTTAAGCGATGTGTTAGGGTTTGTAACCCTAGCGGTCGAGCATTTAATTTAGTAGGTAAAAAGGATAAAAGCGAGTTTTAGTATGTCATGTTTACCCTAAATGCATTTGAAAGAGATTTTTTGAGCACTTGCAGAGTGAAGACAGATTGCTAGCTGGTTTTAGTCGAATTTGTGCCGTGATTTGTGTGATTGAAGCTGATTCGAAGATTAGTGGAGGTTGAACCGGTGTGCACTTGAGAAATCAACTGGTAACTGAGGCAACGTGTGTGAATTGAGGTATTTCTTTGTAAATCCCGTTTCAAATCTAGTTTATCTGAATGGCTTCATCATCTAAGCAAGTAGAGAGGCTAATGATCACGTCAAAACCTATGGAGGTTGTGGAATCGGAATGAATTGTGTCTTATAATGCTTTATCTCAAGTTCTTGATAGTGTTATTGTAAAATGTGATTTGTCTAGCTACATTGATTGTAAAATTGAAGATTTAGGATCATTGTCAATTTATTCTCAGTTGAAATCCCTTTGCGATAAGAGTGGAAAGATTCAACCCGAGTATATTAGGGTTTATGAGGAAGGTTTTCATAATGCAACTTATTTTCTTGAGGATTTTGAAGAGGAACACATCGGAATTATTCTTAGTCATGTTCATGGTGAAAATATGTATTTGGAAAGGACACACACTATAACCAAGGAGGCTATTCAAGCTGTGACTGGTTTTTGGTCAACCAGTGAAGTTCCCAAGATGAGGCGAATTTCTAAAGAAACTGTAACCACTTTAACCTTGTCTACCTCTAATGGGCGTGCTTTTTCTGTTAATAACATTAAGGACCCAATGGTTAAACTGGCTACTATGGTTATAGGCTATGGGATATTCTATTCCAGTAGAATGAACAGTGTGCCATCTGTAGCAGTGCATACTGCCTATAAAATCATTGTTGAAAATGCAGATTATAACCTTTGTGAGGCCATAAGGAGTCAATTAATGTTGAATCTACAGTCAATCAAGAAGCACAACTATCAGAAGTTCAAATTTGGTCAGTTATTGATTGGTTTATTCTTTTACTTTCAGAATTCCCTATCGGGAATTGGTGATCTTGAATGGTCTAAAGACCTACTGGTAACTACTCAGATCAAGAACAACATTAAGGCTGTTAAGAACACTTTCTCGGTTGCAATGAACAAGTACTTCAATGAATTTTAGAAGAAAATGAGTATGGGGGTAAGGCTACCTGAGGATGTGGTGAAAAACTTTGCTAAGAACATCATTTTCACAGTCACCATTGATTTCTGTTTGATGGAAGCTATTGAACCAAGAGAAGATGAAATGGAAGACATGAGCTATGAAGTCAATTATGACTTATTGATTGGTTATGCCAATAACCTGTTGGCATCTCCAGTGGTCAAGAAGAAGAAAAGATTGGATACTGTTGAGGAGCAAACTGCAAAAGCTGAAACTAGTAGTGCTCCAACCAGTAATGTTAAAGGGAAGAAGAAGAAGGCTAAGCAAGCGCCTCCAGTGTCAACAAGTACTAGAGTGACACGAAGTGTCCAAATTAAAAAGGAACCGACACCTAAGGTATACATAAAGAAACAAACTGCAACAAAGAAAAGAGGCCGACAACTGATTCTTCAAGCATAATCTGATGATACTGATACTGAGGAAGAACCAAAGAAGGTAAAGACAACTGGCAAGAAGTCCAAACCAGTTGAAGCCACCTCTCAACAGACTATTCCCATTAAAGCTTTGTCTTACAAGCCTATGACTGTTTTTGAGAGAACGATAAAGACATTGGGAAGGAATAGATTTGATAATGTTAAAGAATGTTTTGATTCATTTGATGAAGATCAAAAGGAACAAATTGTTCAACAAGTAATCAACTATTTATGTCATTACAATCGATTACCTCATGATCTTAAGAAGGATATTTTCGATTCTTTATATACTATTCTTTTGAATAAATGAGAATAAGCTGCAAAGAAAGAAAAATAAATTATTGATAATGTGTTTATGCAATATTTTCCTGATTTGTCAAAAGATGAGTTAATTGCATTGCTTGATAAACACAAAACTCAATTTCCTTTTAAGTCGAGGAGATTAAAGCTACTAAGTGGGAAGATGCAATCTGTTGAAGTTGATACTCATCAGATAGCAAGGGACATTCAGAATATGTGTAAACTGATAGAGTCCCAACAAGCTAATGAGCAAGATACTGTGGAAGGACCGGAAATGGATGAGGAAGATATAGTGCAAGCTGATATTGTTTATCGTATTAAGAAGAAGGATGGCACTACTTCCCAACTGATAATTTTTGTTGATGATATACTAGATACAATAGATCTATCTGGAAACATCATTGCACCAGATATGCAACCACCTGAAATTACTGATTCACAGGTTAATACAGTGGAGATACCGACAACTCAACCAAGTGTGGATATTCCACCCCCACCGATAAAAGATCAAGCAGTGAAACCCCAACTCCCACCGGTTTCACAGGCTACTCAAGAGAAACCTACTGAAAAAGTTGCTGAGAAATCCTCTAAACAGGAAAAGGAGAAAGAAGAAGAGGAAGAGAAGACTAATAAGGAGAAACCTGTTGAACTTGAATAAGCATTAGTCAAGCAACATAATAATAATGATGATGATGACTCATTTGGCATCAAAGGGCCTATAGATGTTGACAACATGAGTGCATTGGAATTGTTGGTGATTGCAAATGTGATGCAATCCAGAGCTCAGAAGAAGAGGCTTAAGGAATAGAGAATGGAAGTTGAAACCATTCAAAATGTTGTAGATATTCTGTCAAGCCTTCTACCAGAAATTGCTACAGGGAACTTGTCAACTCCCGTTGGCAAGCTTGGCCAGTTTCTGACCAACTTAAGTCCCTTGAGGAAGCAGCACAGACCTATGCAGAGAAGAGCTACAGGAAGAAGCGAGGAGAACAGATCTTGAAGGATATTGATACAAGGAGAATTGCCCTATCCCTGAATAAAGATCTGTTAAGTAAAGCTATTGAAATAGGAGGGGAAATTCTTGCATTTACATCCAATGTTTCATTCTTTTATACTGATATCAATCAAAAGCGAACATAGATAGAACCAGAACTGACAAAGATATGTAATGCTTACATACCTTTACAGGATTCAGTCTTAGCTTTTGGCAAATCTGTGGATGATTTGCAAAACCGGTTAGATATAAATGATTGTGAATAGGCAAAAAGACTCCGATCCCTGAAAGAGTTGAAGAATTTACTCAGACCAAAAGTGGACATGTTACAAAGAGCATACAAGAATGCAGAAGCAATTTTGGCCACTCCAGAGATGTGTACACTTGATGCAATGGAAGAATTCTGTACGCAGGTCGTGACTACAATAGAGATCACTGAAACCTTGCTGGAGACATGGGAAAATGATTTTTCTCAATTGAAGCGTACTTTTAGTCACATTTTTCTGAAAATTGCAATGAATACTCATTGATTCAGATTTTCAAGTTTTTGTATATGTAAACTTTTGATGCAAATTTTGCTATATATGTATATATTTTACTTTTCATTGGCATTGTTGTCAAAGGGGGAGTAGTAATATGTATGTGTGTTGTGAAAATTTTGTACATATTAAGGGGGAGTATGTATTGTGATATGTGTGGTATATTTTTTTTGTAAGCACACTTAGTTGTATAGTTTGAAAATTTTCTGAGTGTTGCTATCAATGTCAAAGGGGGAGATTGCTGGCTTGATGATGATTGTAATGGATGACTTCATATGTTGTCATTGATGAAACTACACACACACAGATGCTCACATTGTCTACTAGTATTACTTCTAAAGATTACTTGTATTGCAATCGGCATCGAAAGCTTAGTTTATGATGGTGTCAAACCGGTACATGTAGACAACCGGTATATACAGGAATGACCCGACACCAACTTGAAGATCTAGTGGAGATTATCAAAGAAGCAATGTAGGACAATCGGTTTACATGTTGACAGAGGTTTAACTCTAATCAGTATCGGTGTTCCAATCGGTATTCACTGATTGTGTGATGAGTTATCCTAACCGACAAATTTTGGCGGTAATTTGTGATGAGTTATGTTTGATTGTCCAGATACACTGCACCTAGGAAATTGTGATATGATTTCTAAGGCCGACATGAAATCTAAATGTCTATATAATGAAATAATGATGAACTATTTTGGAGATATGATATGAGATGATTTGATGCAAAGATAGACGTGTTAAGTTGTTGAAGGCATTGCAGAGTATGTTGGTGATGCAGTTTTGAGTGCGCAGAAGAGGATCTATTCAAGCAAGTTGTGCTATTTCTAGATCACACCACCTATTGTTTTCTAATCACTACAACAGTCAAATCCCCTAACCAGGTAATCTCTAACAAGCTTCATTGTACAAATCCTCTAACAAGGTGATCCATTAGTTTAGATTCAGAAATCCTCTACCGAGGTTACTCCTAATAGGGTACTACCTTTAACAGGGTATAGCTCCTAACAAAGCTTTGGGATCTTTAATAGGATTCGCTCCTAGCAGAGCACCTTTGTAGACCTTAACCGATCAGTTACCTATTACTGTAGATAGTTGTGAGTCTCATCTCACCGTGGTTTTTCCCATTTGGGTTTTGCACGTATAAACACTTGTGTTATGGTGGATGTTTTACTTAGTGCAGATACTTTAATATCATTTTGAATTGCATACACAATTTTTAATAAACTTGTTAAGTATATCTATCGGCCAGTGTTTAAAGTAGTATTGTTTTTGGTGTCACTGATTCACCCCCCCTCTCAGTGCTTTATAAGTCTATCACCTCTTGCTGATTGTAAGTACGCCTTGTGTGGTCAACTGGGAATTTATGCAAGCTTAACTTTGATTATTACATATCCATTGATATGCATCAACTTGGATGGTCTCAATGCTTGATGGTAGTAGTTTGAAAATCTATGAAATATACCTTAGATGATTGCACTAAGCTCGTGTCAAAATATGTTCAATTTGATGGTGAGACCTTGCCTAGTTTGATTCCACTGAATTTGTTCATCATTTTCTACATTCCTAGGCTTAGAATAGATTTCTAGAACCCTACTCCCTTTTCCCCTTTTCTAGAAAGTCTTGTTAGAATTAAGTCAAGAGCCTCATTGTTAAATCCTAAGTTGCACACCCATTCCATATCCATGATAAGATTGAGCATTCATGTACAAAGTAAGTCCCCTTGTGATTCCAACATTATCACATCAAACCACCGAACTTATCCACATGTCAAGACTTGGCATTTCGTAACCTTGGAGTTGTCTCATTTGATCGCGAAGCGTAGCATTTGAGAGACTTTGTTCAAGAGAGGATAAGATACCTTGGCATTTTATTCTGTGTTTGTATGTGCATAAGAACACATCAACGCTACCTAGCCTCTCACATATCCATGATGTGTTCCATATTTCTATTCTTAGATAAATATATAATAGATGTGACACATGTTCTTGATTGGGACACCTTGCAAGTTTAAAAGGGAAGAAAACTTGCTTTAAAGCCAATTCATATTTTTTTAGCATCGAAGGATAGCCCTGTGAGGGTGAAAGATGGATCAAATAAGGATCTAGTGGGACAAAATTGAAGAGAACTCAAGCACTTTGAAATATGTGACACAATTTAGGATTTTATATCTCCATATTTTTGTAAGCTTCTAGGAGTAGGCCTATACCTAGGGTGTATGTAATGCCGTTGGAATTTTCTCTTGGTCACTTCATTTTCACATCTATATTTTGAGGGTTTATTGTAGTATGCATGTGTTACATTGCAATAAACTAGGTGATGTTCATATCTTTATTTATATTTGTGGATACATTTATATATAATCATAGATGGGCATTATAATCAATATGTTGGAATTCTAGATGTTATCAATTATTATGTTATTATTTTGCAATGCACATGTTATTCTTTCTAGGACTGGATTATCATAGTAGTTTATTTCATTGATATCCTTACATTTATCATGGTTATGGTTATGATCAATAAATGAACTTAATTTTTTATATTTTATTTGATTATTATATTTTATTTTTCAATGAGATGATTATAGGAAATATGTGATGTTCTCCATTGGGCGAATTTTTATTCATTCAATTATTATATTTGGAGCAAGTATGCTTGCCATGTAAAGTGTGCAAATACATGCTTACCTTCCAACATGAATACAAAATTTAAGGTTGTCTTCTTAATAGTGCTTATATTGGAGATGTTGAGTTGAGCTCAATGTGTTGCTAGATTTAGTAAAAATGTGTCATATGAAACCCCACATGAACCAAATCTTAAATTGATGGCAATTTTTGAGTCCATAGTGCTCTGGGTAAAATTATAAATTTGTTTGTGTCAAGTCATAATTGTACATTATCTCAATGCATTGTTTATTTTTTTTATAAATGAATCTTGCATGGTAATATTTTATGATGCATTTGGGAATCAAGAAATTTGGAAAGAAATAAAAAGGAAATCACTAGCATTTCATTACTTAATATTTAAATTTTATGCAATGGTTTTAATTAATTAAAAAAGACAACTCAAATTCATTTATTTATTCGAAAATTAATAAAATAAATTTTAGTATGAGATCAACCATATAAATTTTATTGGTAAAATAAATTTGAAAAATAGTAATAAAATAATGAGCTAAAAGGAAAGGGTTTAGAAGAGTAAAGGGGAATATTAAATACAAAAATTTGATGGCTAGAGTATGAGACAAAGACAAGAAGTCTTGCAAGAATGTTAATCAATGGAGAGGGAGGAGGATAGAATAAAGAACATGAGAGAAAAATAAAATCTCCCTTGCATGTTGGAGTAAGATGTAAGGAATGGCTCTAGAAACATTCTAGGGTCACACTCAAAAGATGAGAAAATAAAGTAAATTTTAAGTGAGTTCATCTAGGCTAGGTTACTATGTACTTAGCTTTGAGATGTTCAAATTATGAGGGAGAGTGTTGAGAGCATGTGAAAGTTGTAATTAAGGATAGTTGAAAAAATTAGGTTTTTGTGCACCTTAATAGATGGCATTTCAAATCCTCACCTCTATTTGAACTCTTTTCTTATGTTCTCCATGCAATTAATGTAGAAATTTATGATTAAATGTGATATAAATTATTGAATTATTGAGTTATTTATTTTCTTGAATTCTAGATTTGGTTTTATTTATCAAATAATGTTGTTATGCATGTTTTTTATTATATAATAGGGGAAAAGGGTGTTTATCCCAAGAGTTACAACATAAAAAACAAAACAAAAAAAATAACACCTAAGAAGGCACGCGAGACCAAAACTAGAACAAAAAATGACATGTAGGCTAGAGGCACATAATTAGAAAATAAAGAGGAGACACACAGGCTTGAGACCACTAACAAAACTAAGAGTACGAGAGGGGCACATAGGCCAAACAAAACAAAAATCTAGGTATGTGGGCCTATGAGCACCATACTATCAAAAAATAGACTATTAGGAAAACAAAAAAGATCATTATATTCCATCAATCCATACGACCTTAAATAAGAGTCAAATTGTCCTTGAGGGTTTCAAGGGACTCCGTCCAATCATCATTGATATTTGTGTTTCTACCTTTTTTAGAGACTTTGTCCTTGTGAATCTTGTTTTTTTCTTTATCTTTGACTTCCCTAAAACTATAACCGTCACATCTTTATGCATTTGTAAGAATCAATCATAGACTCGAGGATAGAAATATAACTATGGAGATCACTAACTTAAGCCTTAAGTTTATTGTTATCCTCTATCTCAATATTATTTTCAATTTCATTAACATCCTTGTTAGTCTTGAATTGAGTCCCTATTTCAATCACATCCTCCTCCCTCTTATAGTAATCATCCTTTTCCCTAGTATCACCTCAACATCATCATCAACATTATCATCCTCATCCTTATCATTGTCAATGTTAACCCCATGACAATCCTCATCATTAACCTTGTCAACTTCCTCCTCCTCTTGGACACTCTCCTCTATAGTTTAGGGATTAAACTCATCAATTGTGCACTCATCTTCCTCAAAATGAATATATTTTCCTTTTGGTTCAAAACATTTCCCATAGGAAGTAGCCTTAGTGAGCCTCGTAGACCTTGTACCAGTTGACTATAAAGAAATAGAATGCCCGAAGTTTGTATCCTCTTTATGCTTAGACTTCACAACATCAATAATTGCAATTATCCTTGTTGACATAGGCATGCCTGATTTATATTCTAATTTCCTCTTTATTGTTGAACTAGGGTTACGTGAGGAGGAAGGATTCCTTTTCGTAGGGGTAATTTTCAACAATTTCTTCGATAGGGATGGGGTAGAAGGGATACTACCACCAATTTGCAAAGTATCTTTTTTAGCTTTACCTTTTTTCCCTCCAAGAGTTTGAATTTGATAAGGGTTTTGAGTAGGAGAGTGGATCTTACTTTCAATAGATTAATCCTATCCAAGCTCTACACCATAGTAGACTTGGAGTGAGGAACAAAAGGAAGGACATATTTGTATAAGGCCATGATTAGACCTTGGTGGAGCAGAGGGGAAGAACCTTTCTCTATGCAATTTTTGGAGCGAGGATAATAGATAGAAAGGAATATTGATTTTTACTTTGTGTCTTATGTGATTCAAAATGAGAGAATGATACCCATGAATAGTCATGAATCAGCCATCTAAGGTGAAGTAATTCATAACATCTAGACTTACCAATCCCCATGGAGTAGGTAGATTGACCCTATTGAAAACACTGTAGAATCTGTTAGCTTTTTCTCCCTTCTCAAAGACCTTATCAATGTACTTTTGATATTTATCATTTCTCTTTTTAGCCACTTTAAGACCATTACATTGCAATCCTGTTACTTCAGTAATTAGCTTTGGTGTCAAATAAAAATGAAGACTCCTAATCGTGACCTCATCATCTTTCCAAGAACTACATAATTTAGATGTGCACTCATTGTTAAATTCTTTCATGGCTAGGAAAAAAGGAGCGAGGCCTTGATTATCAAAATCTTCCATAATTCCATATTCTGTTGAAACACTTTACACGATATGGGTTCTAAATGCTTCTTCGACCCTCCCATATTACCACAATAGTAAATCTCTCTAGCAACCCCCATTCAAACCGTAGTAGTCACATGGACTTCCAAATTATGGAAATAGGTATTCCAAATGCTAATTTCACTATGTTCTTCTAAGTGAAAATATAAATCTCTTAACTTAGTTGTTGCACAAGAAATCCTTTAACGTGCAATTAATATAAGTATTTTGGTGATAATTCTAATTGGGTTTGTTGTGGTATGTCACAAAACTATAAAATTATTAATGCTTACCCTTTTCTCTCTTCCAAAAAAATTACCATCCAACATAAAGCTAGCTATCATGCATTCAAATAAATCATCAACACATGAGAGACAAAGGATCCCACTTTAGTAGTGGAAAGAGTAATGTCAACATTATTAAACACATACCAAATCCCATGGCAAACATTGAACCCCACCAAATGATTTAGATTAACCAAATCATTAAAGATGTCTTTGTAAATCAAATCACCATAATAACAACTTTTAATACATTTGAAAGCCATCCCATATCAACACTCCAAGTTGGCAGAAGCTTATCCATCATCAACTTGGTACACATTATTGTTAGGAAAATGGTGTCTCAACTTTGCATTTGCACAAGCTTACTATTTATAATAATTTTACATTTGAGCACGAATTGGTTGATTTTTTTTTTCCAAAGCTACAGATTGGCTAAATAAGCATGTTGGTAAATTTTTGTTGCAAGATCATGTGATAACTCAGTTAACACCATTACATTGAAAAAGGGTCAAACCCAATAGATCTAGGCTCAATCCTAGTGAGGAAAGAGACTGAGATTTTGATTGGAGTCAATTGGTTAGGGTTGATTATCTTCTTTCCTAGTTGAATTTGGAAGGTAATTGTGAAGTTAGGAAAAAACCATGAATAATTGAAGTAGACTACCAAAAACAGTAAGCTACAGATGTCTCACAGAGCCACTAACTGAGATTTGGGCAAAAGAAGTTTAGAACATGTTCTTAGAAGTTTGGCCTAATTTTTTGGGACCAAGTAACACAGATCTGTCGATTAAAAGCACAAAGCTGCGACATACTTTTATAAAGGAAATGGTCAATACTGATTCAACTTTTTAAATTGAATCAATAGAAAGTGAAATATATGTTTTGAATTTTGAAATGATGTAAACTAATAAAATGTATATTTTTTTGTGTATTTTATGTTTGTAATTTTTTAAAAAATTAAAAAAATTATTTGAATATACTTTCTTATAAAGTAAACACTATAATTTAGTTGTTGATAAAATGTTGAAATTGAAGTTACATGAGGTGTCACACTTTATATAGAAAATTCTACCTATTTTTCTTCAATTTTTTTTTGTGTATATTGATAACTTGAAACTTTAGTGAAAAACCATATTTTTAACTATTTTTTATGTATATATATTTTTCAATAAATTTGAAAAGTTACGTGTACTGAAATATAACTCTTTTCATTCGGCGTCACTTTTTTTCTTAATTATTTATCCAGATTAGAAACTTGAATTATATCATCTTGACATAGACTCTTTTCTCTAGTGCATCATTTTTTTTCAAATTTTTTAAATAAATTTAAATATTTTTCCTTTACAAGATAATCAACCTTATATTTTAGTGCCAATGACCTACTTTCAATAAAAACAAAATATAAATTATAAAAACTCATTAAAATATTAAAAGATATGTATTTTGGAAAATTCATTTATAGATCTATAAAAGGGTATTTTAACATTTCAAAAAAAAAATTATTTATAAGAGTTGTTGAAACATCGAGTTTTTCAAAAAATCAAATAAAATTGTTAAGTAGACCCAAAGTGGTATAAAATATACATTTAGTGGACAATTCTAATTGGAAAAGTTGTGGACCATATATAAGATAGCTATAATGGATCTCCATAGACCATATGTTTGACTAAAATTAATTTTTAGTTAGAATTACTTAAATTCACTTGTGCTAATAAGTTGGCCCGAAATGTGACATAGTTTTGTGCTTTTACCCTACCCTAGTCGTTCAAAATTTCCACCGTAGAAAGCTGAACCTGTTCATCATTGTCAACATCGCTATATTTCTTGAGTACAACTCCTGCACCTGTTTCCTCATATTTGCAATTGTTGATGATGATGTAATGCTCTTTGAATGTAATCACAAATGTTGAATGCAATGGCATGACAAATATATGAACATGAAAAAACCTAATCACACACTCATGCTTGCATGAAGATTGATGTACCTTTTCTCCACAATGCTTGATTGATGAATATGTATCCTTGAATCTTTGAAAACACTTGGTGATGAATGCTTTACGAATACACGAATACTTTAGGTATGGAGACTTAGGTTGAAATGAATTCATAGAATGTCTTTATATAGGGTTCCCTAGGTAAATTACGAATTAGGTCGACCTCCAATAGTCATGTGTAGCCTTAATGATCAAATGCTATCAAGGAGATATAGAACCTGCCCCATTTCAAATTGAGGCCCATTTGAGAGGGAGCAAGGCATTTTGGGGTGCCTTGGTCCAGACCAGGTGTCCCAGGCCTTGGTCTTTTTACAAACATGACCAAAATAAATAGCCAGGGGGAAGAGTATTCCATGATAGGACCCACAAAAGGGTCTTCATGACATCAAAGTTGGAAGATAGGGTCAAATTGGACTTACAGAAGGGATGGGGACATGACATACTAAAGTGGGAGCACAAATATGGTGTAAATTGGACCAATTACAATTTATGATGCTACATTTAGCCCTTACTTTAATGGGAGTATGAGTCTATACAGATACTAGCATTAAAATAGAAATATAAGAGAGAGGAGCAATTAGGAGGGAGATCTCAAGGAGATAAGAGATCACTAATTGTGAGGAACCAAGCCCATAATCTTAGGATCTTAACTCACACAATCTTATGCAAGAACAAATAAAAGTACCAGACAAAGGAAAAATCACAAAGAAAGGCAAAAGACATTCAAAGGCAAAAGACACAACACAAAAAGGCTCCAAGCCAACTAGTTGAAGAGACCTTGATAATCAAAATGTCTCAACTGCTAATATCCTTCTCAGAATGCTATCACAAGAACACAAGTGATCACATAAAAAGAGAAAGAGCATGTATCAAATGTTGAACCATGAGCCAAAAATAACAAAGCTATGAGCTCATGGGGAAGAGAGAAAAGAGAGAACATGGATGTCATGGGCTAGCAAGTTGTGTTATATTAGGTAATCTATATTGGGGAGGAGAGTTAGAATAGTCTAGCTGTGTTTTGATAGTTTCACTCATCCTATTACATATGGTTCTATCTGGTCTTAGGAATTAAGAATCTCGTATAATAATTTTTTTGTTTGGTTTCTAGCATGCAGCAACCTGTATAAGACATGAAAATGCAAAAATGTGTCTAGTTTCAGGAATGAAGCATCTTGTATATGTCGGCAAGAGACACTGTATAAATGATCGGATGTTATCATTGATGGCAACTAGAGTCAGATATTTTATCCGCAGTTCTTAATTTGTTCATATCGGAAGACAAATTGAGCTATGGCGAGGTTCGGTGAGTTTGAACAGGACATCTGATAGTGTACAATATTTTGGTTGAATGTTTTGTGTTGTAGATATCAGAGAAGCATCGCAGATATGTAATCTACCCTATTCTTGGTTTGTGGCCTCTGGTGATGATTCTTGAGTAAGTTGGAAGGTTCGGTATACAAATTTTTGGTTAGAACAGTGTTCATCAATAGTAACATGTGGATATTCGTTGTGCGGATCGTGCAGAGTAATTTTGGTGGTTGTAATTATGTTTGAGGATAATTAGCCGACATGTGGGAAGTGTGTGGACAATTTATTTTGGTTTGCACATGCATTTGAGGTTGAATTGAGCCAACTTGATATACACGTTTCATTTGCGTGTTATGCATTTTTGGGCTGACATGTATAAGATCTAATTTGATGTTGCCAATATATAAGAGCAATTGATATGATTATTTTGGGTATCGATGATTGTGTCAAAAGTGGTTGTGAGTGATTGTGTGTAGTTTCATGTGCGCATGTGAAGGATTTGTGCTTTGGTATAATGCATAACAACATAACGGAGCAGTGCAACAGAGTAGAGTAAGATTATGTGATTTGTGCTTAATCGGAACTATACTTAGGCATTTGGTGATGCTATTCAATAGTTCAAACCTTCTTGTAATCCTTTGTAATCATTTTGTAAGGAAGTGAGCCTTTCGGGGTTGTAGCCCTTATTGTAATTTGAGCAGTGAGCTCTAGGAAGTGTGCTTGAATGCATGTGCATTCCCCTTATGTAACATTTCTATACTTCTAACAAAGTATATTAATATTGTGGGTCTCAATTCCACTGTGGTTTTTCTCTTAACTGGGTTTTTCATGTATAAATCCTAGTGTTTTGGTGTGGTGGATATTTTCTTTATGTGTCTGCATCTTTCTCTTGTTCAATTGCATTAAGTGGTTGCATAAACATATTAAGAATGTTAAAAATTGAAGAACACTGATTCACCCCCCCTCACAGTGTTCCTTGATTCCAATAGTATGAGACTTTGTTTTGTTTGGTTTCAAGTTTGAACACCCCACATAAGACAAATATATGCCTGGTTTCAGGAGAATATCGTATAAGACTGTTTTGTCTGCTTTTGAGAATGTGTACCTTGTATAAGACATAAAAATACTGCATCTGGTTTTGAGAATGAAGCTTCTCTTATAAGTGTTAAGTTTTATGATCAAATTAGATATAACAACAATTCACACAATTTCACATATACTATCCTAGGAAAACCTTCCTCTTGAAGGTAAAAACCCCAACAATTAAAGATGTCTTTATTGTCTTAATTGTCTCAATGAGTTTTACAATAAATTTGCTTCACTCTTGAAGCTTAAGGGTGATGCAAATTCACCCTTGATAGAAGAAGAAATCCGAATCACTGTATATTGGTCTATACTAATAACTCCGCCTTCTATCTCAGATGATCTTCCTTTAAGACGAGCATACATGGCTGTAATATGAGATCGATCTGCAGATGAAGATTTACACAAGTCGTAATCAATGTGAAGAGTGAGATGAATATGATCTGTCTTAGAATGACTTTGAACTTCAATGGAGAATGACACGATCTGCTTGTAGTAAACAACACGAACTTGCTGGAGATGGTAATGTGTTCGATCGATGCATAATGGAGGAAGACACGATTGGTCTTTATACTTGTGAGAAGGTGTCGCCAACTAACACGTCTCCTTTACCAAGTCGACTTATCATTAATCAACACGCCTCTTCAAACATTATGACTAACTTGACTTTTCACCAAGGGTGTCGGGGTTAGCAATTAGTTATATTTATAAATACAAAATCGGAAAGGATATATATGTATAAAATCAGTGCACATAAATGTATATTAGTCAATCCCATAAAATTTCTAAGGCCGGAAGGCCAATTAAACATTTGGATTTGCACAATCGGTTTATAAAAGAATACTAGCCGACACTATAACATCAACACTCCCTCTTAACTAGGGAGGAATTCTTCTCAATGAATGAGTCACGTAGTGACATCCACCATGGCTACTCCCAGAGGGTGGGTCCATCATGGCTACTCCCATGTATGGAAATGTAAGTGAACACAAGTGCTCATCACAGAGTCACTCAATGTGATGTCATCATCTCAACATGACGTTCACCATGGCTACTCCTAAATGGTGAATAAGCATAAGTGACAAGTCATGGAGTCTCTCACATGACATCCACCATACCTACTCATAGAGGGAGGAACAAGGGCTTACACCTCAAACTTATCTCATAGAGAAGAATGCATTAACAAGGGCTTGCACCTCAAAATTATCTCATAGAGAAGAATGCATTAACAAGGGCTTGCACCTCAAACTTCTCTCACAAAGAAGAATGAATTATAATACATATCAAGTAATCACTGATGCTGAGACTCTCTCTCAGCAAGGGCTTCATTCTCCACAACTCCAAACTTGTCTAAAAAATGCACAAACTTCACTTTGGCAAGAGGCTTGGTGAGAATGTCAGCCGTCTACTCCTCAGTACAAATGTATCTCAATTGAACACCATTCCTTTGTACCATATCTCTGATATAGTGGTATTGTATCTCAACATGCTTTTTTCTGTCATGGAACACTGGATTGATTGAAAGCTTCACACAAATTTGGTTATCACAATGAATGGTAGTAGGCTCCAACGATTGTCCAAACAATCCTGCAAGGAGTTTTCGAAGCCACACTGCTTCACGAGTTTCCACACATGCTGCAATGTATTCTTCCTCTGCGGTGCTCAGTGCCAGTGAAGATTTCTTCCTTCTACACCAATAAATCATAGTAGATCCCAAACTGAAGCAATTGCCAGAGGTACTCTTCCGATTAGTAACACTCTCGGCCCAATCAGAATCAAAATAGCCTTCTAAATTCAGGTCCACACTGGAAGAGTATTTCAAGTCATATCCAATTGTGCCACGCAAGTATCTCAAGATATGCTTGGTTGCAACTAGATGTATCTATCTCAGCTCACACATGAACTCACTCAGTTCACTCACTGCATAACAAATATCTAGTCTAGTGTTGACAAGATGCATCAAGGATCCAATCAACTGTCTATACATAGTAGGATCCACAAGATCTGAACTAGCTGCAACTTCCCTCAATTTCTTCAAGTTAGTTTCCATTGGTGTGGACATAGATTTGAAATCTATCATTCCAAATCTCTTCAAGATATCAATGGTGTATTTTTCTCGACTTAGGATAATCTCATTGGGCCTCTTGCAAACTTCCAAACCTAGAAAGAAGTGCATGATGTAAGGAAGTTAAGTAGCGGAAACAACTTCCTACACTAACCTTGAGAGGAGGGTAATGCAAAACTTTTTCAGATCGTTACAACAGTTACAGAAAATAGAAATAGATATAATAGCATTCATACCACAACACAGTGATTTACGTGGGGAAAACCCTTTCGGGAGAAAAACCCCACCCTCCAAAAGCAGCTCAATATTTTATTCAGCAATCAAAAATAGATTACAACATACTTGCAGAGCAAGCTCTTCACAGGAGTACCATTAATCAGAGATTCAGAGGCAACTCAATAGCCATAAGACTCTTACACACAACCTCTATCTCACACACCTCATAAATAGGAGATACAATACAAGAAACCGTCAAACGGTATTACAAAACCATGGGCTAAAACCACCCAATAAGGTGTAGCTGACCTTATCTCCCTTCTAGATGCCCTATGACATGTTAAAGCACA
The DNA here is from genome assembly GCF_030272615.1 of Cryptomeria japonica. Lineage (NCBI taxonomy): Eukaryota > Viridiplantae > Streptophyta > Pinopsida > Cupressales > Cupressaceae > Cryptomeria > Cryptomeria japonica. Next base: position 771,884,759 of record NC_081407.1, read on the forward strand.
CATCAACATGTGTCGCTCCCCTTTACAACTCATTTATGTATCCGATACAAATTATTTTTTTCCTATTTCAGGAGTACAAACTTTCGGAGGCCATAACTTGAGAACCGGGTGTCCGATTGACGAACCGTTTGAAGCGCCGGAAAGCTCACGAAGTGCTCTATCACCTCATAACCTGCTTCGCCAGTTACGGCCACTTTTCAGGGCGTTTTGGAGCCTCTAAAGTCCCCAAAATTAAGTTTAAATATTTTATTACACCCCTCCAAGATGAAAACATTAATATCTTCAAAACTAGCTGTGACCTTGCGACGCAACTTTACCGGAATGCTTATCTAACCAACCAGAAGCTTTAGGGAGAGTTTCACACCATTTCGTGCTCAAATGAAAACTTACTATAAATGTATATTAGTAACAATTTTGATATTGGTATCTCCTTCATCAGTGTCTCCAATTTATTCCAAATAGATTTAGCAGTAGACCAGTCTGATAATCCCATGATTTGCTAATTTGATAATGCCCTCAAAAGTGCTTCTCTTGCTTTGCAATCATTTTCTTGATCTTTACCCAATGTTGGTGGATTAGGTTGATTCGGTGTAGGAACAACATAGCCATTATTTGTAACTTCCCATATGTCTCTTTCAATGCAATTCATATGTTTCTCCATTCTGATCTTCCATATACCATAGTTGGTTCCATCAAGTTTCAGACTATCCTTCCTAAAAATGTTAGTCACCATAGGATCTCCTCAAGCTGTTAGACTTCTGCGAAAAGAGGACTATGCTTTGATACCAATTGTTAGGACCCAAAAGGAAATTGAGAGGGGGGGTGGTGAATCAATTGTCTATGAATTTCAACCCAAATACAACTTAATAAAACTTGATACTTAATACTGGTTAACAGATTAACAGTTAATATCAATACCGGTGAAACTTAATGCATGAAACAAAAAGAGAAACAACATCCACAACACATAACACAAATATTTTAACGTGGAAACCTTGTAAGGGGAAAAACTGCAATGGGAAACCTTACCCACGATCAGATGATACTACTGCAGATAGTATGTGTATACAAATGGGGTTTGCACATGCAGAAAGGCCAACTGCTTAAAGCACACTGATCAAATGGGAGTCGCAATGACTACAGTAGGATAGTTAAATCCTAGAATAATGTAATTCTCAAAATAGCATCTCCAATGCTGGATTCAGTATCGGTTAAACTCTGATAATCATCTTCAAACCTTCCTTGAACCTTCTCTATGGTCTGCTCATATGATCGTCAATATTTGCACATACCATGTTACAATACCATAACCTTACATACCATATACCATATCCTATATCTCATGAATTGAGATCTTACATATATACCAAACCTAAGACCAAATGTGTAGGTCGGCTCACTAAGAATATTACAATAAAATCAATTACAAACAAGCTAAGATGTGATGCATCATGTCGGCTCAATACATTTACAACAATATCCAATCAATAAATCATTTCCATAACATGTTGTGCTGATCTAGAATAGATAATTCATACCAGTCCATAACCTAGACCAATTTGCCGGTAACAACAAATATGTCAACCCGATTGGACCACTAACCAAAATACCAAAACCAAGTATCCAAACCATGTCTTTGACATAACCAAGTGATCTCCAGATGATAACAAGTCATCCTCAGTGCCGGTGAACAATATACCGGTGACTGTACATAAGTCACTGAACTTGCCGGTGAACACAATGTGTCAGTTCAACATAGACAAGGATATCCAAAAGGATAAGTGTTGACATAAATGACAAAAATAGTGCAACACATCCATAATACCAATAATCTCCCCCTTTGGCATTGACGACAACACAAGATGGAAAAACATCTAAGTGCTAAAATAGAATGCCAAAAACCAAAAACCAACAATCTCCAGAATAGATCAATACCAGAAATCAAAATCAAATTGCAGAGAGTATATATCTCTCCCTCAATGAATAATCTCTTCACCAAGGATAATGTTTCCTAAATACAAAGTTTTTCCATAGATATCTCTCCCCCTTTGACATCAAATGCCAAAGCAATACAAATATCAAAACACATAACCAACTATTATGACCAATTAATATAACCAACTACTCCCCCTGAAAAGTAGCTCTCCTCAATCAAAGCTGGAAAAAGGTTTCTCTGTTATTTTCTGCCGATTTGATGCCAATCTTCAACTGTCTAAGTTTTTACTGGTGAGGGTATTACCTCAAGTTTCTCTCTGAGATATTCAAAAGTTTTCTTAGGCAAAGGCTTAGTAAAGATATCTGCAATCTGCTCTTTAGTATTTACATAAAGCAATCTTACTTCTTTTGCTTCAACATTCTCTTTCAGAAAATTATATTTGATAGAAACATGTTTAGTCTTATAGTGAAATACCAGATTCTTTGATATATCAATTGTTGCTAAATTATCACAATAAATGATTATAGGTTCTTTTCATTTTACCTTGATGTCCTTCAACATTTGCTTAATCCATAATACCCGAGTACAATTAGTTGCTGCTACAATATATTCTGATTCTGCTGTTGATAATGATTTACAACTCTACTTCTTACTGAAGCAAGAAATCAATCAACTACCAAGAAAGAATGCTCCGCTAGTGGTACTCTTTCTGTCAACTACATCTCTTGCCCAGTTTGCATCGGTGTATGCACATAAATCAAAAATTTCATCTTTAGGATACCATAAACCAAGATTTGTTGTGCCTTGTAGATAATGGAAAATGCCGATTCATGATTTTCTTTAGGATTAGTCTGAAATCTTGAAACAATACATACTGCATTCATTATATTAGGTCTTATTTGTATTAAATACAATAAACCTCCAATCATAGATTTGTATCTTGTCGGATTAACAGGAGCTGAATCATCCTTCAATGCCAATTTGTTAGTTGTAGTCATAGGAGTACTTACCTGTTTGGAGTTTTCCATACCAAATTTCTTCAATAGTTCCTTCAGCTATTTTTTTTGACATATGAATATACCTTTATCAGTTTGTGAAATCTGCAATCCTAAAAATAATTTTACCTCCCCAATCATAGACATTTCAAATTATTCTTGCATTTTGTTAGCAAAGTCTTTACACAATCCATCTTCTCCTCCAAAAATGATATCATCAACAAAAACTTCAATAACCAAGATGTCATCATTAGTCACTTTGAAATATAAGTTGTTGTTAGCATTACCTTTAGTGTATCCAAGCTTCAAAAGATATTTGTCCAATCTAGCATACCAAGCTCTAGGAGCTTGCTTCAATCCATACAAAGCTTTCCTTAATCTACAAACCATATCCTTATCATTTGTCAATGAAAATCCATCAGGCTGTTCAATGTAAACTTCCTCTCCAAGATCACCATTCAAAAATGCACATTTTACATACATTTGATATACTTTGTAGTTCTTAAGAGCTGTAAATGCAAGAAATAATCTGACTGTCTCAATTCTAGCTACTGGTGCAAAGGTTTCATTATAATCAATTCCTTCCTTCTGTGAATATCCTTTACACACTAATCTTGCTTTGTTCCTGATTACCTTACCATCTTCATTAAGTTTTGTAGATGTATAAAAATGACCATATTCCTAAATGAATATTTTATGTTCATTCCTCTATTTAATTAAATCCAATTTAATTAAATCACCCACATTCCTCTATTTAAATAAGTAAATCATTCAATTTATTTAGTTAAATTCACTTAAGCCCTTTTTGCATCATTTAATTGAATAAATCATTTTATTTAATTAAAACCCTTCTCTCTACTTTTTAATTAAATTCACATTTAATTAAATAGTTTACCCCAATTAAATAAATCTAATTTATTTAAAATCCCCAACTTGCAACCAAATTGAAATAAAGCAATTTATTTTAATTAATTCTATTTTCCTACATCACCCACTTGCATTTTCCTACATCTCCCACTTGCATTCTAAACCCTATTCCTAAATTCTTCTAGAATCCATCTAATCCTAATCAATTAACCCTAACCCATCAATTATCCCCTTTCCCTAAATTTGACGAGGTCACTTCTTAAATTTGGAGTAAAGTCTTCAAAAAGCATTGAAGCCTTTATCCATTCAACAAGATGCCCCCAAATTTGGAAGGACTCTTCCAAATTTGTCCCCAAAGTCTTCAAACCATTAATGGTTAACTAACCCTTAGTGGCATGGTGAGAGACTTTTTGCCTAACTTAACCTCCATCTAACCCAAGGGTCTCATCAAGCATTTATTGCTTTAACCATAGTTATTCCTTTAACCTTTGCACAAGAGTTTATCCTCTAGGTAAAAGCTTTATCCAATGGATAACCTTAACCTAACCTTAACCCTTACCCCCTAGGGCAACCATGAGGTCTTCTCAAGCATTTAATGCTTCTTACATCTCCTCTCAACCAGCCTTATGTTGACAATTGTCACCATTTCATTGGTGAGAATTGTAAACATGGATTAACAACTTTCAATCTTAACCCTTGATTAACTCTTTCAATCCTGACCATCCATTGCCCTATTTTTGCTATAAATAGAGCTCCCCTTCCTCCATTTTGGACATCCATGAATCTAAGAAATCTATTATCTAAAATCCATGCAAGCTTTAGTATCTCATTTATGCTCAATTTTAGCACATCTAGTCTCTCTTTGCAATAGGAATTAATCTAATAAACATTTTAGATTACTTCTTTTTATCATTAGCCTAAATCATATAACTAGTATATCATGTTAGGATAGTATTACTACTAATCTTGTCATCTTATAATCTATTTTATTGCATTTTTAGGATCATGCATAGATAGGATGCATTCTCATGGTAAAATCAATCAAAAGCATCCCTCGTTCTTGCATTTGTCATCCCTAAACCACTTTGCTCAGTGATCTGAGAGAAAAGGCATTGGTTTGAGGGACCTTGTGAGATAGAGAACCATAGAACCAACCTTGGGAAGTTGAGTCATCCTTCATGACTCCATAGCTTGCACCAAGAAGTCCCGTGGGTGTGTGGACAAGCCTCTTGGAGCTTCATTTTTCACATTTTGAGTTTCATAGCCCCACTTTTCCCGAGAAATGTATGTCAAAAATGTGGTGTCAACCTGCAATAGGAGGAAACAATTCAAACACACACATGAAACATTTAATTAGAGGTTAGAAATCCAAACAAAGCAATTTAATAGATCTAAACTCTTAAAATTGTTCCATGTTCCTCTATCTCCAAGGATCTTCAAGATTCAAGGTGGCTCTCAGCTTGGAAGAGCACTTGATTCTTTAAGATGACAATCTAAAGAACTAGATTTAAATGATTATAAGATCTAAATGGAATGCAACCAAGATCCTATAGATGATTTAGATATGAAACTAGATGATGATAGGATTCAAGATATTGATATGAAGCTTAAACTAGTATGAAAATGATACTAAGATGAAGCGAACATGATATATCTAAGATTATAATGCTATCAAAATGATCTAACATGCTATTCTATCAAAGAAGAGATAATATGCTTAATGTTATGAGACTATAAGTTCTATGCACGAAGACTTGATTTTTTGAAGAAGGAAAGGGCTCTATTTATAGGAAACTATGGCAATGGATGGTCAAGATTGAATGATCTTATCAAGGTCCAAGATTGAAAGTTAATCAATCCATGTTCACAATTCTCACCAATGAAATGGTGACAATTGTTAACAAGAGATTGCTTGAGAGGAGATGAAAGAAGCATTAAATGCTTGAGAAAACCCCATGGTTACCATAGGAGGTAAGGGTTAAGGTTAGGTTAAGGTTATCCATTGGATAAAGCTTTTACCCAAAGGATAAACTCTTGTGCAAGGGTTAAAGGGATAACCATGGTCAAAGAAATGAATGCTTGATGAGACCCTTGGGTTAGATGAAGATTGAGTTAGTCAAAAACTCTCTAACCATGCCACTAAGGGTTAGTTAACCATTAATGGTTTGAAGACTTCGGGGACAAATTTGTAAGGGTCCTTCCAAATTTTGGGGTATTAGCCTTTAATGGTTTTCAAAGACTTTGAGGGTTTGAGAAGTGACTTCCCTTTCCTTAGGGACGTGACAATATTTAGGAGACGGGTTAGGCTAACTCAGAAGGGATTAAAAGAATCTAGAAGAGGGTTTAGGGAGGCAAGTGGGAGATGTAGGATTTTGCAAGTGGGTGGAAGGGAATTTAATTAAAATAAAATTAATTTATTTCAATTGTGGTTGCAAATTTGCATTTGTAGGATTTTGCAAGTGGGGGGATTTTAATTAAATGTAAATTTAATTAATGGGCTAGAAGGGGGATTTAATTAAATGTGAATTTAATTAAATGGATTAGATAGAAGAATGGTATATTAATTAAATATTAAATTAATTAATTAGAAGATTTAAGAATAATTAAATGAATAAAATTCACTTAATTCATTGTGCAACTTTTATGTGTCTACATTTTGCCCCTCTTTGAGTCGACATGCAATCACATGTTGATTCAAAGAAAATTTGCCGGATATGCTGTCGGAATTTGTCGATATGATGTTGTGTGTTGAAATGTCGATATGATGCCCCAGATTTGATGATTGATATTGATGATGCTCTAGATATGAAACTGATATGAAATTGATGTTGAGATTTGATATGATAATGCCCCCTCAGGAGATCATTCGTGCACAAAAGGCATGAATGATCTCTCGAAAGAAGAAGAATGATATTTGAAAGATAGAAGAGTGGATAGTGATGACATGCATGGGTTCAATAAAATTGATTAGATTGATTGGATTGAGATCAAGTCTAGTTTTAGGTATGACACTTCCTGTATAACACATGGATGATTGAGCGTCTGGTTTGAGGAATGATACCGCTTGTATAAGACATGGATGATCGAGCATCTGGTTTCAGGAATGATATCGCCTGTATAAGACAAGGATGATCGAGCGTATGGTTTCAGGAATGATATATCCTGTATAAGACCGATCAAAACGCCTAGTTTTAGGAACGATATATCCTGTATAAGAGCTGATCAAAACATCTGGTTTTAGGAAAGATACATCCTGTATAAGAGTTGATCAAAACATCTGGTTTCAAGAAAGATACATCTTGTATAAGACATGATAGATGATAGTTTGGAAGAATGATAGAAGATAGTTTGGAAGAATGAGGAAGATATGAAAATGAAGAAAGATTCCATGATGATGCGATAGATATGCATGTGAGGGATGCAATGATGAATGATATGCATTATGTTTTGGTATGAGATTTTATGAGGATGATGTGATGCTTAAATAAATGCTCTTGATCTCGATTATGACACGAATGTATGATTCATGATGAGATGAATGAAAATGTGACGATGCATTGCTTTGATTTATGAGATGTGAGATGCATCTTGAAAATGAGATGTATGATAATGATAATGATGTGCAACTAAATGCAAGATTAAAAATGATGTGCGACCTAATGCAAGATTAAGATGATAATGATGTGCAAATAATGCAAATCTTAATATGCATTCTCGTTCTCAATGTTGCCATCTATTGTGATCAAAGTGCCAATGCTTCCTTTGTTTTCATCATCGAGCCTTGATTTGTTGAAAGTTGATACAAACCTCATGGTATAATTGAACCATAACGATCTGAGTATAACTTACATGGATTTTGATATTGTAAGATGACACAAGCATCGAGGTATAATTGAACCAAGATGACTTGAGTGTTGCTTGCGTATAATAGACAACAATTAACCTTTGTCCCATACAAATCCGAAATGTCCTCAGCGATATGCCACCTGATTGCTTTGTAGGAGAAATTTGCATGATAAAAGCCACTCACAGATAGCAGACAAATAAAACATCACATTCCCTCATTGCTTCTCTAGTCATTGAGACATCCTTGAGTCACTTAGGAGATATGATAAGAAAAAATTAACAACCATAAGTAAGCATGTATGCTATTTGGAATGTATTCTTGTCAATTAAAGCATCTTGCAAATAGATCTTTGTTTAGTTGAAATCAGTTCAAGTCTATGATGTCTAGCCTTCTTGCATTGTCGCTTGTCATTTGTTGGTTGTTCTGATCCTTGTTGTCTTGCTACATGTTTGGTCTGATGTTGAAAACCTTTGAAGGCTAAATGCCCCCAGTGAGGCCAGGATTTTGCCCCTTTCTACTGATACTACTTCGATATGGATATGTACATTGATCACCAAACCATGGTGGGATATGATTTTGATAATTGATTCAGATAAACCAAGGACAGTGACTATGCTAAGTATGTCCAGGATTGATTTAAGCATTTGTGAATTTCTGGTGATGTCTCAGATGGGTGGATATAATATGTACAATATGATTTGTGAAACATGTACTGCCATCAATTGATAAAGATAAGGCTAACTAGAATAAAATCCAGCTGTCATACCGATCTATGTCATTGTTTTGATTTGTTAGATGATTGATAGGAATGTCTGGTTACAAAGAGTAAGTACCCCGTATAAGACTGATCTGTCTGGTTTCGAGTGTACCTATCCTTGTATAAGACATGTTGATGTTGATGTTGATAGATGGATTGATTATCAAGACTCGATGATTGATAGGAATGTCTGGTTTCAAAGAGTGAATACCCCCGTATAAGACTGATCTGTCTGGTTTCGAGTGTACCTATCCCTGTATAAGACATGTTTGATGTTGATGTTGATGTTGAGTGGTGAATTGATTAAGAAGACATGTGATCAGTTTGATTACAGACTTTGAGAGTTTTCCTGTTGTTGAATTGATTTGATGGATGGTCCATGCGTTCATGTTTTGATTTTCAATTTTTGATTTGATTTTGTCGATTTTTTTGATTTTTAGTTTTTGGATATTTTGATTTTTTTTTCATTTTTGGATATTTTGATTTTTTTTTCATTTTTTAGATTAGAAGAAAGATGTATTTGGTTGCCCCAATGTATAGCAAGACAAGGAATATTATGAATGGATGACTAAACCATTGAGGTGGAAATAGATTTGTTGTCCATAGTTTTGATCAAGATCAATGATGGAAAAGGGGATATGGATTAGAGATAGGATATGGATAGCATTGGAGGATGGAAGAAATGAATAGATAGGATAAGGGATATGGATTAGAGTGAATCAAGATTGTAGAAATAATTGGATGATAGAAGAAATGAATAGATAGGATAAGGGATATGGATTAGAGGACATGGATAAGGTGAAGCAAGATCATAGATAGCACTGAATGATAGAAGCTATGAATAGATAGGATAGATGGATATTGGAGGATGTGGATGAGGTGAAGCAAGATTATAGATAATGATGAAGTTAGATAGGGTAATGGATATTGGAGGAAGGATAATGGGAGATATGGTAGGAAGAATAGAGTGGATGAACTTTGCCCCCAAGCATAGAGGTTTCCATTTGCAAAAAGGTGATATGTAAGATTGTCACAACATTTAGCAGCATTTGAATAAGTATTCCTGAAATTTTCAAAGATAGATTCCCAACCCACACTTAGAACCTCTGGAAAATTAAACTGAACATTTCTAGCAATTGGGAAGTAGACTCAAAAGGGAAGAAGAATCCCAAATTGGATCAAGGTACTTAGTCTTTGATTACCCATGTGTGTGCAAGTGGGTTCATTCTGGCTCATATGATCATTGTAATCTTCAGAATCCAACATGGCTAGCTACATGAGTCACCCTGACTTCAAAAGCATCCTGGATAGACCCTCACTGCCAGTGAGCATCCATAGCCCCGACGAGGTTATTGCTGTAATCTCACAAATATTGCTTCATTTCCAGCCAGACATCCATAGCCCCGATGGAGTTACTTGCATGTTCCCATAGCCAATCATTTTGATATTGCATTTCATTGCATTTTTCTTTTCTTGATATTCATTTTCTTGCTCATGCTTTTGATATTTATTTTTTTCTCTTTATTTTTCTTGCATTGGCTTGTAAGTGATGAAACTTACATGGGTCTGATAATTACAGTGGCGCTGGAGCAAGATTTTAGATTTTTCACTAGCCATGTCTTCAATTTAAGAGATCGTAATGATTTAGAGCAATCAATTAAGTGTATGAGATATAGTAATAAAAAGATGTCAGTACCAAGATATGATAAGTGGTTCTTTTCTGTATTGAGTGTGTATCCCAACCAAAGATAACGTTAAAGAGGAACAACCTCAGATTCTAAAGCATATCATGAATAGATATCTAAGAAAAGGACTGAACATTAGATTCGAGCATGGGCAAGTATGTGACAAAATGAAACAAACACCTACATCATAGATGATGAATTTATGCGAAGGATTGAATGATAGGGACGGAAGGATGAAAAAAAGGTGTTGGATAATAGATAGAATGTTTGAAGATTTTTGCGAGGATAGATGGAAATGTATTCAGGATGAGTGTTGGTACACAACTCGAGAAGTGATGAAGAGATGGAGGAAAATTGAATTTTTGGGACAGAAGGACATAAAATAGATAGAGGAAATGATAGAAGAATAGATTTGGGAAGATGTTTAGATAGAGGGTTGAAAGAAGTTCAAAGATGTGCTCCTTTGTTGATCTTGCTTATGGATCATTTGAGGTGACGGATTAGTGATGGAGGGAGGTAAGGACCCAAGATGGATGGAAGGGATATCATGCTCTTGCTTAGGAGGTGGATGTTGAATGGGACTCTGCTCTTGAGATGAAAGGGGATCATCATGGATGGAATACCATAATTTTAGGGGATCATCATAAGATTCTTGACAGGTGGGATCTTGATCGAAGATGGGATCAGATTGGGAAGCCATGATATCTTGATCTTGATTTAGGCTAGGACTCATTTCCTTTGACTGAGTTTTCTTTTTCTCGGTTTGATGGTGAATGGTCATATGCATGATCAAAGTTGATGTTTTTGATAGGTTGACGTAGAGAAATTTACTCCTTTTGATAAGGGCCCTAGGACTAGGCTTTCTCTTCTTTAACTTAGTTTTGTGATGAAGACTTGTTCGTCTCAAAATATGAGGAGTGGTCATACACGAATGATCAATGGTTTCCTTCAATGTTTGGATTGAGATACTTTGTTTGGAAACTTAAGTCTACTTTTATCAAACAAAGGTTTAGATGCCCCTTCATGACAAAGTGTGTCAAATAATATGGATAAAGTCTCCCGATATGGAAACTTGATTTGACAACTTAAGGTTTAAACTTGGTATGTTGTTTGTTTGATAGAATCCATTGGATGGCGGACCTTTTGATCAGTGTGATGATGTAACCTGATTTTGATAGGAAAAAGTATTATCTTTAGCTAGTTTTGGATTTGACAACTTTTGTTCCAAGACTAACTTGTTTGATTTGGAAATAATTTCTTTGGTTTTGCTGATTTGATTTCTTATGACCGTGTTTGATATTGGACCTGAAAGGATAATCAAGAAGTTTGATAAAAATTTCTAGAAAGGCTTGTTTTTCTCTCTGGTTTTCTGAGTTTTGACCATGTGCTAAGCCAGAGACTAGATGCGTTAAAGAATGATCCAAATGTGCTACAGGAAGACCTTGATGCACTAAGATGCCTTTGCTATGTGCTAACTCAGATTGTTTAATTTTGATTGGCCTGGATAGATTACGCGCTAATATGTTACGGTTATGCGCTATTGTTTGAGCTCAAAGCGATATGATATGTCTTGAATGCGCTACACTGATGTCTAAATGTGCTAGACTGATGCTGACAAGTGCTACCTAAAATTTCACCAGTATGATATTGGTTATGCACTATTTTGACTGATGAAAGCGCTAAGATTTGGCTTGTATGCGCTAGAGAATGTTCCAGATGCGCTAGGAAGTTGCTCCTATGCGCTAAACTGCCATGATTGCTCTGTTTTTGCTATTTTTGAATTTCAACACTTGTGATTTTGATGGATGATTTTTTTTTGGATACTCAAGCTTACTAAGTCAAATAGATAAACTCTTGATTACTTGGTTTGATATTCCCCTAATCTTTTTGGATGAAAGTCTTTCCTAAAGATAGTTGAAATGTTGATAACCATCTCAAAAGATGCTTTGCTGGATATGAAAATCTTCTCCACTTTATGATTTTTCCTTGTTTGAACTGACTTTTGAGTTTGATTGTTGGATACTTTGCAAGATATTTTAACATTTGTGACAAGAATACATAGCACACATGAAGACAATGGTCATCCTAATGCTAAACATTGAGTGTATGTTCTTTTGAGGATGGGTTCAAATCCTCGATATTATCACTGGTTTGATTTACAAAAAAAGACACATCAGATAGACTCTTTATTCAAAGGTCATTGAAAATATCATAGCCCACTAGTCTCGATACTCAGTCAGGTCAAACATCCTTGTCACCCCCTAGGGGGCACCCATTTTTTTGCCTCTTGCCAGAAATTAACTCAAAGTGAATTGCTTCACAGTTGAGTAGTTATCTTGGGAGATATATGGTGAGTAATCTTGGGGGCGGATTCTTCCCCACCCTTGCACTATGATATTGCCAATGTTTGGTGACTGACTCAGCTCAAAGTTTCTAATGCTAAGGTTTGTAATCAGGCTTCTTGTTCTGTCGTCGATGATAAAATCCCTCAGGAGGCTTGCCAACATTTAGAACAAAGACTTTACATATCGTAAAGATATTGAGGGAAGGCTAATCGCTGCGCAAAACCGTTGAAAGGGACTTTTGTCACTCTCCACTTTTGATTATAGTGGATTGGAACACTTGGCGTTAAAGCTGTTTCCCACTTAGGTCGTTCCCTTCACACCGGCCAAAGAATGACTTTAAGAGTTTTTCAACCCCTCAGGAAGGCAGGCCCGCTAAAGGATTTAATTCTTGAAATACAAAAAACGTAAGAGTGGTTTGACTTTTTGATCACCCAGTTAAGGGGAGAGCATATACCTTCCACTTTCGAGACAAGGTAAACAAGGTTCTTTTTAGCCTTCAAGACAATGATTTGCTAACTTCTACTTGGAGATGTTGCTCCAACAAGCATGATGTTCTTTTTACCCTTTCATAGCAAAGTGTGTATTTCCAAAACCTTTGTAAAACAATCCTGGTCAACAAAGTAAATCGTGATTTTGGTCAACAAATTTAAAGTCGATAGGGGAAAGTTTTCCCTCTTTGTTTTGCATAAAATGAAGATGAGGTTCTTTTTCCTTTTGCAATGAATTGAGATTGATCCTTTTAGGCACCAAAGGAAGGTGAAGTTTGTTTTAACCTTGCTAAAAGTAAGTTTGCTTGTTATTTTTAGAGCTCCAAACAAAATGTTTTTCCTAACTTGCAGTAATGAAAGGTTTTCTTTGTTGTTCATTTTACCATGGAATAAGGAAAAGATGAAGTTTTATTTTAAAACACCAAAAAGGAAGGCATGAAGTTCATTTTATGCATCCAAATGAAATGATGAGGTTATTTTAACTTGTACAAGAAGGGAAAGTGGATTCTTTTTAACCAACTTTTGTTGAAAGAAAGTAAAAAAAGAAACTTAAAGCCTCTAAACTAACTCCTTCCCCTGCACAAAAAAATATTAGAACCTGCACACAATTAGTGATTAAATGTTAGTGTGGGCTTACACAAGCCTAAATTCTAATCATGGTTACAAATTTTACAATCCCAATCCTGAAATGCCCTGAAATTTGACTAAGTCTGAAATTTGGAGGATCTTCCAAAAACTAGATTTTGCATTATAACTCCTAGAGGTCTGAAACCCCTCTCAAACATCCTGACAATATATATGGAATATAACTTAATATCACTTATACTTAAATGTTATATTCCATATATATTCTGCCTCCCACAAGCCTAATTTTTGACTTTGCTACAAACTTTTGCCTTTGGCAACTCTATGCACTAAAGTTCGGCCTGAGTGTGCTATAGAAAGGAATGGATGCGCTGACAAACTAACCGGATGCACTAAGTTGTTTCTTTGATGCGCTAAAATAGTGTTCCTATGCGTTTGACAAGCAAAAAAGGAGATGTGCCAAAAAGAAGATCAGATGCATTGAAAGATGGTTTCTATGCGCTAATATGTGCCATGGTTGCTCTAAAATTTAGCACAAATGCGCTACAGAAAGTTTCAAAGGCGCTATTATGGTATTTTGGCGTGATTGTTGTCTTCTACCTGCATGAAAAATGATGTTATTTTTGGGGACGTGCCCCACGGTGGGTGCTAGAAATGTATGTGAGAAAAGCGGGGCTATGAAACTCAAAATGTGAAAAATGAAGCTACAAGAGGCTTGTCCACACACCAATAGGAATTCTTGGTGCAAGCTATGGAGTCATGAAGGATGACTCAACTTCCCAAGGTTGGTTCAATGGTTCTCTATCTCGCAAGGTCCCTCAAACCAATGCCTTTACTCTCAGATCACTGAGCAAAGTGGTTTAGGGATGACAAATGCAAGAACGAGGGATGCTTTTGATTGATTTTACCATGAGATTGCATCCTATCTATGCATGATCCTAAAAATGCAATAAACTAGATTATAAGATGACAAGATTAGTAGTAATACTATCCTAACATGATATACTAGTTATATGATTTAGGCTAATGATAAAAAGAAGTAATCTAAAATGTTTATTAGATTAATTCCTATTGCAAAGAGAGACTAGATGTGCTAAAATTGAGCATAAATGAGATACTAAAGCTTGCATGGATTTTAGATAATATATTTCTTAGATTCATGGATGTCCAGAATGGAGGAAGGAGAGCTCTATTTATAGCAAAAATAGGGCAATGGATGGTCAGGATTAAAAGAGTTAATCAAGGGTTAAGATTGAAAATTGCTAATCCATGTTTACAATTCTCACCAATGAAATGGTGACAATTATCAACATAAGGCTGGTTGAGAGGAGATGTAAGAAGCATTAAATGCTTGAGAAGATCTCATGGTTACCCTAGGGGGTAAGGGTTAAGGTTAGGTTAAGGTTATCCATTGGATAAAGCTTTTACCCAAAGGATAAATTCTTGTGCAAAGGTTAAAGGAATAACTATGGTTAAAGCAATAAATGCTTGATGAGACCCTTGGGTTAGACGAAGGTTAAGCTAGGCAAAAAGTCTCTAACCATGCCACTAAGGGTTAGTTAACCATTAATGGTTTGAAGAATTTGGGGACAAATTTGTAAGAGTCCTTCCAAATTTGGGGGCATTCAACAAGATATCTTGTTGAATGGATAAAGGCTTTAATGCTTTTTGAAGACTTTACTCCAAATTTGAGAAGTGACCTCCTCAAATTTAGGGAAAGGGGATAATTGATGGGTTAGGGTTAATTGATTAGGATTAGATGGATTCTAGAAGAATTTAGGAATAGGGTTTAGGATGCAAGTGGGAGATGTAGGAATATGCAAGTGGGTGATGTAGGAAAATAGAATTAATTAAAATAAATTGCTTTATTTCAATTTGGTTGCAAGTTGGAGATTTTAAATAAATTAGATTTATTTAATTGGGGTAAACTATTTAATTAAATGTGAATTTAATTAAAAAGTAGAGAGAAGGGTGTTAATTAAATAAAATGATTTATTCAATTAAATGATGCAAAAAGGGCTTAAGTGAATTTAACTAAATAAATTGAATGATTTACTTATTTAAATAGAGGAATGTGGGTGATTTAATTAAATTGGATTTAATTAAATAGAGGAATGAACATAAAATATTCATTTAGGAATATGGTCATTTTTATACGTCTACATTTTGCCCCTCTTTGAAGTGACGTGTGTGCACATGTTAATTCAAAGAAAATGATGTGTCGTTATGATTTGTTTGTGATCAATTTTTATGTCGTGCCCCAGATTTGATAAATGATGTTGATAATGCCCCCTCGAGAGATGAATCAAAAATTTTGAAAAATTGATTTGAGTTGCATAATTTTGATAGCATTGTAAATTTTGGTCTATGTTGAATGCAAAAATTGATTCATCTCCCAATAATGACGTTGGGTAGGTTGGCATGAGACACCACGAGCGATTTTCGCGTTCTTCCATGTAACCCTAATTTCAATTTACCCTATATAAAGGTAAAAAGTGATTTCTTTTGTCTTATTTGTGCTTGTTGACTTTGGAGAAAGTGACACTTGGAGAGAAGTCAACATGCAGATTCCGTATTCTTCTCATCAATTTGAGCGTGTTAGGAGGTATTGGAGGCCTGCTACGTATGGACAACCGATAAGTCAACCTTTTTGACCCCTGTTTGATTTTGTCATTTTTGGTGATTTTTTGAATTTTTTATGCGAATTTTTACGTTTTAGCGCATCAAGTCAAAAGGGTAGCGCATACAAAAAATTTCGTAGCGCGTAGGGTTTAGCGAATAGGGTAGCATCCAAAAATTTGAGGCTAGCGCATAGTTAGGTTAGGGTAGCGCGTCCGATTATGCTAGTGCATCGGGTGTACAGGGTAGCGTAGAGGGCAAAACGGGTAGCGCATATAGTAAACCTAGCACACAGGGCTTCTAGGGGGTCACATGGGTAGGTCAAGATAGCATGTAGGTGTGACCTAGCACATAGGGCTAAGTGCGTAGCGCGTGGAGTGGGTAGGTTAGCGCATAAGTGTTTTATAGTGCGTAGGGTATTTTAGAGGGTGCATTCAAAGAAAAGGGTACTGTGTAGGGTTTTTCTAGTGCATAGGGTTGATTGAGTGACACGTAGAGAAAATAGGTTAGCGCATGAGAAGCAGTTTAGTGCGTAGACATGATGATTTGGCGCATATAGAAAAATTTGTTGGTAAAGTGGGATTTGTGAATGAGAAAAGTTTGTAGGGTGATGTCGAGTCTGCTGGAATAAGTGTATTTTTGCTAGTCTTTGTGTCTGCTGTCATTGATGTGATAAGTGTATCCAATATGAGTTTTGAGATAACTTGATTTGATTTGCGATGTTTCAAGTTGATATAGATTTGATGTGATTGTGATATAATGTGGAACTTGATTTAAATTTGTTCAAAGTTTTCAAGTTTTGGATATGAATGTGTTGGATATGAATCGTGGAGCTTGAGTTGTGTTACAAGTTGATATGGAACTTGAGTTGTGTTACAAGTTGATATGATTTGAAACTTGAGCTGTATTAAAAGTTGATATGATTGAAAACTTGAGTTGTATTACAAGTTGATATGAATTGATGGATTGATATGATGTGAAACTTGATTTAGATTTGTTCAAAGTTTTCAAGTTTTTGAGAGGATTTTGATTTTGATATCCATGTGTTGATGAGGAAACTGACATTGGACTTGCGTCTTTTTTGACAGGAGCGTCTTGGAGTAGTACAGTCACGTGAGCGATTTCTGAGACTGTGGTCATTGATACTACGATTGACATAGGGAGACAGAGACATTATTGATAGATGTGGTCTGACCTCTTTGTTAGAGATGCCTCAGTTTATCGTAAACTGAGGTTTATTGACAACATTGGGTGAGAGGTGGCATAGCGATACGAACACCTTTTATTTGGCTACAGGTGAGATGATAGTGATGCCTGAGGATTGCTACCAGATTTTGCAGATTCCTATAGTAGGTGCACTACTACCCTATGAGTAGACAAAGGAGGGTTGGATTGAGGCACTTCGCTGGATTTTTCAGGATGACACTATTTGTGGGTATGAGATCCCCTGGTAGGAGTTTTTGGATTTGGATTATGCTCCTCTGCCATCAGTCTTAGCAGGTTTCATTGGTGGGTTTCTATGTCCCAACCGTAGGTCGAAGGGACTGTCAGTGGGATGGGGATTGGTGCTGGAGGATATGGTGACACAGGGTCATCAATTTGCATGGGGGTCGGCTATGCTGGCCCATTTATACATGGATTTGCATGAGGTAGTGTACTTGGGTTATGATAGTTTATCAGCTAGTGTGACACTGCTACAGATATGAGCGTGGGAGCATATCCCCGCAGCTAGGCCACTGGCAGATAGAGATAGGCCTGTTGGATGTGCGTACGCATATGGGTATAGAGAGATAGTTGTCCAACGTAAGCTGGGAAAACTAGAGCACTGGAGGAGAGTGCTGGATGATATTGATATGGTTGTTTGACGACCATATATAGGTTGTGAGGTATGGGCTGAGGATGGGATGGAGATGCCCTATGTCTTCATGACCAAATATTTGATAGGGCAAACACCCTTTGTGTTTGAGAGGTTTCTGCATAGCCAGGCGCTGTGGCAGTATGGTCGACAACAGGGGATGCCACAAGGAGCATGTTTTTATGCTCGATGGAGACAGGATATTCTAGATTGGGGATTGACAATTGATATCGGAGCGACAGTGGAGGAGTTCTTTCATGGAGCCAACCAGATTTGGGATTATGCCCCTGATATTGTGGATGCAGGGATGACTGATGAGTTTGCAACACTCTTCACAGCACGGGCAGTGGCTAGGATATCTGATCTAGCTGAGATGAGTCCAGTGTTTGATGATGATGAAGAGGTAGAGGTTGGAGGTGATGATGGAGGGGGTGATGATAAAGGAGGTGGTCAAGGGCGGCGAGGGGAGAGGAGGAGATTGGATCGAGGGAGACTTGATCGGAGGAGGAGAGTAGAGAGAGGTGGAGATGGTGGTGCCACAGGGATACAGAGTGAGAGAGTAGGGTGGTGGGTGGCGATGGATAGGGGGAGAGGAGGTTTGGCTATTAGAGCTGGAGAGGAGGAGTGGGTTGGAAAGGTGTTAGCGATGGTGGGAGGGTATGATGGTTTCAGATGACCAGCCTAGAGGAGGAGGTTAGATGTTTTACCTCCACCAGCACCGAGGACAATTAGAGGGACTGGGGGTACCCCTTCATAGGTACCCTTGCATGTGCAGATTTTGACATATGCAAAGGATGCACAGATTAGATCGCTACAGTTGTCCGTGTAGCAATTGCAGACACAGATGCTGGTGCATCAACATCAGATGGCACAGTTGACCACAAAGTGAGATACTACCTTGGAGCAGTTGGGTCGAGCCAAGGCTCAAGCAGATGCTTTGGAGAGAGTGGTAGCAGGTGGCCTGATGAGAGACACCTTGAGAGAGCTGGTTTTGAGAGCCAAGGAGGCAGAGTATTACAGGAGACACTATGAGGATGCGGTGCCCAGAGAGCACCGAGTGCAGAGTTTTACACAATTGAGATCAAGTCAATCTTGAGATACTGGGTCGAGGACAGAGAGAAGAGGTGTGACAGGGCCTCCTAGATAGGATCCACCTGGAGATCCAGGTGTTGGGACATCTTTAGTGAGATCGTCTCCCTCAGGAGATAGTCATACGTGAGAGACATTGTCTCCATTGTATTTTTATCATTGTATTGTACTGGGCATAGATATGACATATTTTATATATTGATAATTTGTCGAGATATATATGACACCATTTTCTTTGATCTTCATGTGATGTGTTATGGATGATGCTTTCTATATGCTTTAGTTTATTCTATGATGATGCAATCCTTAGATAGATGCATGTGATTTGATATGTGATGAATATGATGTGATAATGCATGATGCTGTGAGATGTATCTTAAAAAATGAGATGTTTGATATGATATGCAGTTAATTGTAAAATGATATGCAGCTAATTGATTTTGAGCATCCTCATTCTATATTTGTCATCTCTGTATAGCCACATGTTGTTTGCTTTCTTTGTATGTATCATGATTGAGCATTGATTTGTTTTGGGATATGTTTGAAAATTTATACAAGCATAAAGGTATAATTGAACCATAATGGCTTGAGAAAAACTTTCATGATTTTTGATTTTGCAAGATAGCACAAGCGGCAAGGTATAATTGAACCAGGACGACCTGAGTGCGGATTGCGTATAAACAGACAAGAGTAATCATTTGTATGCATAAAGTGGAATCATGTCTTCAGTGATATGATTTGAATCACGTCTCAAGACAAGTATTTACACAGTACAGATGATTGCCTCACAGACAGAAAACTAAGAAAATATTGGAGTCTCCCAATGTTCTCTAGCTTTGAAGCATTGTTGAGAAAATTTAGAGGATCCAACAATTTAAAAAGTTCAAGTGCAAAAATAGTCAAAACTTTATGCAAGATGTAACATTTGATACTTCAGAAAATCATCCATTGTGATTGTGTGAATCCTGTTAAGCGATCAATGTTTTGTGATGCGATTATACAAGCATTGTTTGTTGGATATGAAGTTCTGAGTTTGCGGCAAGTTTTAATGTCTTGAACGGGTTGCAAGCTTTGATGAGTATTGCCCCTAGCTAAGTGTACAGCTTGATGTGGATATGTACAATGATTACCAAACCATGGTGAGATGGGGTGAAAGGATATGTAGATAAACCAGGATAGTGACTACGCTAAGTATGGCCTGGATGGATATTGTGCTAAAAAATGTCGGGCGATGGCCGATAGTGCTATATTGTGGATATAATAATATGGATATAGATAGAGGAGCTGTCCTCTCACAATAGCGCCTATTGCCAGGTTTTCACCAGTTGCTTTTATTGTACCTTTTTATTTGCTTTTTTTTTTTCTTGATTTTTTGACTTTTTCGTGCATTAGACTACTCAAGTGTAATATTTCTTCAGATGGATGTTGTTAGTTGGTTCATTGAGCACATATCCTTATGAAGTTGTTAGCTGATAAGTGCCTGATCCATAGGCCGATATGATGACATAGGGACCTAACCAATTAGGTTCAAATTTCCCTTTCTTTTCTCGATCTTGCTGATTTCTAGGATTTTCTTTGAGTACTAGGTCACCAACTTAAAAAATCTGGGGAATGACCTTGTGGTTGTAGCTTCTGCACATGCATTGCTGATATGCTTTAAGATGAGTGTAAGCATGCTGGTGCCTTTCATCTAATAGTTCAAGCTCTTGCAGTCGGTTAACTCAATACTCTTCATCTGGGATTAAGCCTTTCAGAGAGACTCTGAGAGAGGGAATTTCTACCTCCATGGGTAAAATAGCTTTCGATCCATATACCAATGAGTATGGTGTAGCTCCTGTAGGTGTGTGGATGCTAGTTTTATAGGCCCAAAGTGCTGGATTGAGTTGTACATGCCAATATTTGCTTGCATCATTCATTGTTTTCTTTAGGATTTTCAATATTGTCTTGTTGGATGCTTCTGCTTGACCATTCCCCTACGGGTAGTAAGGTGTAGAGAAACGGTGTTGTATTTTGAATTTTTCACATAGTTCTCGGACATCTTGGTTTTTGAAAGGTCGTCCATTATCGGTGATGATGGAACTCAGAATACCATATCTGCAGATCAGATAGTTAAGGATAAAAGAGGCAATTTGTTTCCCAGTCTCTATGGTTATGGGGACTGCTTCTATCCATTTGGCAAAGTATTATGTTGCAGTTATAATGAACTTGTGTCCATTTGAATATGAAGGATGAATTTTCTCGACCAAGTCTAGTCCCCACTGACAAAAGGGCCAGGATGTCGTGAATGGTTGCAGTTCCTGTGCCAGTGCATGTATAAGATTGCCATGGATTTGGCATTTAGGACACTTCT
Source organism: Cryptomeria japonica (assembly GCF_030272615.1). Classification (NCBI taxonomy): domain Eukaryota; kingdom Viridiplantae; phylum Streptophyta; class Pinopsida; order Cupressales; family Cupressaceae; genus Cryptomeria; species Cryptomeria japonica. The sequence continues at coordinate 771,906,177 of NC_081407.1, forward strand.
TTGCAAAGTGATAAGAGTCTTTTTCCATTGTCAACCAGTAATATCCCATTCTCAGAAGCCTTTTAGCAAGAGTAGTCCCACTTGAATGTGTGCCACAGATACCTTTGTGAAGCTCATGTAAAGCAGAGTCAGAGTCATTATGATCAAGGCAATAAAGAAGAGTAACATCTAGACCTCGATGGTACAAAGTATCAGCAGTAAGGGTATAACGGGTGGCTTGCCGGATAGAGTTATGCTTTTGGTTTTAGGATAGGTCAATGGGTAGGATGTTATTCTTAAGATAATCATATATTGGTCCATATAAAGGAGAATCTAAACCAATCAAGGCATAGATAACATGGGATTCAAAGTGGTCATAGGCTGGGGAGAACAGTTGCTCTACCAGAAACTCGTAATGACTCTGTTGCTCTGGAATTTGCAGTAATGAAGCGATAGTAGCCATTTCATCAGCTGCTTTGTTGTCCAATCGTGGTATTTGTTCAAAGGTTATGTGTACAAAATATTGCTTGAAGTCATCCACCATTCGCTTGTAGGGTAGCAGCTTGTCTTCCTTTGTCTGATAGTCATTGTTGATTTGATTGACGACTAGTTGTGAGTCTTCGTAGACCTTTAAATCTACAATTCTCCATTCTACAACCATTTTGATTCCTATAACCAATGCCTCATATTCAGCCACATTATTGGTGCATGCAAACATAAGCATATATGATCTTGGTATAGTGTGTCCTTCAAGAGTGATGAACAAAATGCCAGCACCTGAGCCATGTTGTGTGTAGGATCTGTCAAAGTACAAGGTCCATTGTTTGGTAGAAATAGCAAGAACACTTATGTCTGAAAATTTGATCTCTTTTGTTTGTTGTCCAGGTAGTGGTGCTTCAGCTAGCTGATCTGCATTTGCTTGTCCTTTGATAGCTCTTCGTTCTATGTAGTGGATATCAAATTCACTGAGAATCATGACCCATTTAGCTGATCAGCCCGTAAGAGCTGCCTTGCTGAGTAGATATTTGAGAGGATCAATTTTTGCAACTAGCTTAATTGTGTGTGCTAGCATATAATGTCAGAACTTTTGAGAGGTGAATACTACTATTAGACAAGCCTTCTCAATGAATGTATAGTTTAATTCATATCCGTTCAATGTCCTACTGATGTAGTATATAGCTCGATCCTTGCCTTGTTGATCTTCTTGTGCTAACAGTGCCCCCAGTGATATATTTGTTGTTGAAATGTATAGAATGAGTGGCTTCCCTGCTATTGGTGGTACTTGAACTGGTGGGTTCATTAGATACTACTTGATTTGATAAAAGGATTCTACACATTTGGCTTCCCATTTGAATGATACATTCTTATGTAGCAAATGATTAAATTGGAGACTTTTATCTGCTAGTTGAGAGATGAATCGCCTGATTGATTGGAGTCATCCTTGTAGAGATCTGAGCTGACTGATATTCTTTAGTGGTGGCATCTCCACAATGGCTTGTACCTTTGTTGGATCCACTTCAATACCCTTAGCTGAAACTATGTAGCCTAGTAACTTGCCTGATGTAACCCCGAAGACACACTTCTTAGGGTTGAGCCTGACTTGGAATTTCTCCAATCGATCAAAAATCTTTTCTAAGATGCCGAGGTGTTCCGCTCTGGTGAAGGATTTAGCTAGTATATCATCCACATAGTCTTCCATGAAGGTGTGCATCATGTCATGAAAGATTGTTGTCATTGCTCATTCATAAGTAGCTCCTGCATTCTTTAAGCCAAAAGGCATAATATTCCAACAGTACGTTCCCCAAGGACAGGTAAACACTATTCTATCTTGATCTTCCGGGGCTATCTTTATTTGATTATAGCCTGAAAAACCGTCCATTACTGAGAGCATCACATGGCCTGCTGTGAGGTCTACAATTATGTCAATACTAGGCAAAGGAAAGTCGTCCTTTGGACAGGCTTTGTTGACATCTCTAAAGTCAGTGCATATTCTGATACTGCCATCTAGTTTTGATATTGGTACAATGTTGAAAATCCATTCAGCATAGTCGATGGGTTGGATAAATCCGACATCTAATAGTTTTTTTAGTTCAGCTTTGACCATGAGTGCCACATGTGGATTCATCTTTCACAATTTTTGCTTAACTAGCTTAGCTCCTGGAGTAATGGACAAGTGATGCATGATTAATTCTAGATCAATTTCGGGCATATCTGCATATGACCAAACAAAGTTGATTTGCTTTTCTTTAAATTTTTTTATAAATTCTGATCTTTCTTCCTCTGTCAGAGATTCTGCCAGGTGTATGTTTTTGGTTGCTTCTGTAGTACCAATGTTGATTGATTGAGTGGGCTCAATCAATATGGGTGATTGCTCATGATAATGTTTAGGAAGAGTGTCAAGTCTCCCATCTTTAGGTTCCTTAAAAAGGTTTTCACCCTCAGATGCGTCCTTTATTTTTACTTTTTTGTGATCCATAGTTGCCATTGACTGGTTTTAAGTAGTAGATCCTTTATTTTGCTCATTTTTGTGACTGAGAGACTTGGCACTTCCTTGGTTGTAGACATCGTCACTCTATTTATTGGTAGAGTCTGTTTCGGGGTTAACGGTACATAAGTAATGGATAATGGATTCATCATTTGGGAAAATTGGTATATCATGAGTTTCAGGTTCATCCCAGTCTATGAGGTCCAGAAAGACAAGTGGTAAGGAGTCATTAGGTGGATCAAGGTCTGCTACTGTAAGTGTCAGGATAGAGGTTTCATCGTGATTGGTTTGGGTGTTAAAGAAGTCAAGGATTTCATCGAAGTCTTCAATGGTTTCATTTTCCGTATAGACTTGCTCATAATGTCGCTGCTCATTTTCCTTGGCGTCATAGATATTTTGTGGACCAAATTCAAGCAGTCTAGATTCTGTGCCACGTTCTTCTTGAGAGATGGGTGTATGATTGTCCTTTGCACAAATATCTTTAGTAATGTTAGAACAACTGCCCCATTCATATTCATTGGAATCAGTCTCAGAGGTATTATCCCATATTCTAGCAATGCTGTGAACTGGTATGTTGTAGGGTGAGAATAGGTCTTTGATAATTGAGACAAGTTTGATAGTTTTCTCTGATTCTATGGTAGATCCTACTTCCACTCTTTGCATTTGTTCATATACTGTCTCTCCTCGGGGAGGAATGACGTAATCCGAAGGGGAGTCTTCTTTGTTGGATATTGGTTCTTGAATATGATGTGCTTCTTCAATAGATGCTTCTTTTGATTGATAGGCTATCTTTGACATTGTTCTCATTCTTGATGCTCATGTTCCTTACGTATTGTCTCTGCTGACTCAAATAGTGCCTCCTACCAGGAGTCTTCCTTGTACTTCTTCTTTTCTTTCCATTGAGGTTTTTGATATTTGCGTGGTACCTTCTTTGGTAGTAGAGTGAGTTCAAAGCCCAATCCCTTTTTGTCTTTACTGAATTGTGAAAGAGGATCCAATGGTTCTATGACGCCTTCCTGACATTTACCAATAGGTCCTTTGCCATTGTATCCCATTTGCTGCATGATTAAGTAGCCTTTTCCATATAGGTGTGTGGGTATAGCTACTTCTACAGTAGCTTCTCAGTCTTCTTCCTCATCTTTGTATAGCCAACTAAGGATATCCTTTTCCTCGGATTCATGTGCTAGAGTGCCGAGTTGAATGAATGTGCCATCAAGCTTGGTGATGGGCTAAGTTGCTTGATGTGTTGATGCAGTAGGCAATCCATGAGATCTAGGTGATGCTGGTAGGTTGGCCAAACACATGGGTTCCAAAGAGTATTCTCCCATGCCTTGTTCTTTGATCTTCATTTTCTGCTTGAAATCTCTAGGTAATGATTTAGACTTTTCTCATTGAAGATCTTGTGTCGAAGAATTTTTTTTCTCTCTGTTATGTGGAACCAAGCTATCTTGGGCTTCCCCCATCGCATTACAATGCTGAAATGGATTATGTTCAGCTGATATAGAAACCTCCTAGCCATTATATGGAAACTTAACACATTGGTGATATGTGGAAGGCACTGCTTGCATTTCATGTATCCAAGGTCGACCTAATAAGATATTGTATGTGAGATCTATGTCTAAGACCTGGCACATAGTATCCTTTTATATTGGTCCTACCTGAATAAGCAACATCATGGTTCCTTTAGATGATCTTTCCTCATCATCATATGCCTTTATAGTGATCTTCTTGCATGGATCAATAGACTCTTCAGAAAAGCCTAATGCACGGATAAGTTTTAAGGTACAAATATTAAGTCTAGCTCCTCCATCTATTAATACTCATTTTACTCGGTGTTTATAGACTATGACTTCAATATGGAGAGGAGTATTATGTGGATGACTCAATGAGATATTATCATGCTCAGAAAAAGTGAGATTATGAGGCCCTGTCATATGAGCCACCATGGCTTGGAATTTGTCAACATCCAGATCCTGAGGTACTTTTGTTTCGAGTAACGCTTGTTCCAATATGTCTTTGTGTTTTGGTGAAAGTTTCAACAACTCTAGTATAGATATTTGAGCAGGAGTTTTGCGTAGTTGGTTGACTAGATCATATTGAATTTTGGGTACGGTGTTTGTTGTTGACGTATGTCCCTTCAAGACATATTTTTGAGCTTTGGTTGTTACATTGACAGATTCATGATCATGCTGATATCAGATTGTGATGACGTTTACATGATTATCTATAGCTGATATATGATTGATGGTGTTATTGTAAATGTGATTGATACAGGCTTCACGTGTATCGTTTGAGGTTGAAGCTCCATCTTTGTTATAGTTTGGAAGAGGATTTTTAAAGGCTCCATGGTCACCATTTGTCTTGAGACCATCCACCGTTAAATCACCTCTATTAATCATGTCCTGAACAATGTTTTTCAGTCTCATGCAGTCATTTGTTTGATGACCTTTGTTGCGATGAAAATCACAAAAGTGCGAGTCATTCCACCAAGGTGATTTTATTTGTGGTTCATAGTTGCTGATTGCTGGTAAAGAGATAATTTTGTTTGCCAGGAGTTCCCTGAATGCTGACTCCAGTGATTGTCCCAATGGTGTGTAGACACATTTTTGAAATTTGTTGGTGTTACCTCCTGAATTGTTATTAGGCCCTCAATTTGTGTGATTGTTTTGAGCATTGTTGGTGTTGTTGGTGTTGGGTTGACCTTGATTGGTATTCGGTGCATAAGTGTTAATGTCGGGGTTAGCACCTTTGGGATTCTTTGTAGCTTGAGGATTTCCTGATAATGCGAGCATGGGCTACTTAGATTTTGGATCATGTGATTCATTGCTTCCTTCATTTCCATTGTTTTTGTTTCTGGTCCATAATCTGGATTTGTCCAAATTGTTGTTGTTTTGGTTATTGTAATGGGATGAACTTGTTCCTTCTTTGAAGAATTTTAATGTTCCTTTTTTGACACATGCTTCTTCCACTTGAATGCCATTTTCAATCAATTTAGCAAAAGATGGTATGTATTGGAGTTTGAGTCTGTAACTCATCTCACCGTTCAAGTTGCCAATGAAAATTTCCATTTTCTCCTTTTCAGGGATATCTCGAGGATATCTTGAAACCATATGCCACCATCGTTGAAGGAAAACCATGAATGTTTCATTGTTTTTTTGTTTGGTGTTACAAACGTCTAATATGGTGATAGCATGTTGAATGTTATAGGAATATTGAGTTATGAATTTGTTGACTAGTTCATCAAATGATTTGATAGGAGGTGTGATTTTGGATAACCATTCCATTGTTTGCCCTCCCAAGCTTCTTGGGAATAACCTCGTCAAATAGGTATCATCATGAGAGAATTCAAGACTCATGGTGCAAAATTCTTGAACATGATCACAGGGATCTCTTTTTCCATTATATTTGTCAAATTTGGGAACATCTAAGTTCAGAGGAAAAGGTATCATGTTCAATCTTTTGTTAAACGGATAAGGATAAATTTTATTTAATGAATACTATATTGTTGTCCCTTGTTGCATGTCTTGCATTTGTCTTTGTAACATTTGCATTTGTTGAGTAAGAGCAATCAAAGGTGCATTGTTTTGCCAAGGGAAGAATTCTTCCCTTGCATTAATTCGAGGCTGAAATGGGGTATGGAATGGTATGTTTTACTTGGGGATGTTTTTCTCAGGTATATTTTTTCCTTGTAGATTTTGTTCAGGAATATCCTACTCAGGGTCACGTGTCTCTTCCTCTCATTTCCTTTCTTGATATTCATAATGTTGAGATCTTGTTCTAAAAATGTCTATATCAAAGTCCTCTGGAAGTTTAACTCCTTTTCTTGTGATCATGAGTAGGTATTTTTCCTTGTCATTTTCCATGAGTCTTTCCACAAGTTTTTGAAATAAAGTGCTTTCTTGACATTCTTGAAGAAGCTCTTCAGAAATTTTAGTGTCCTCTAGATGCGGACCTTCAAAGGGATTAGATAATCTTCGATTCATGCTTGATTCTGGTGGTGTTTCACTTTGTTTTATTTTGTTGAAAGCGAGTGACAATAGGCATTTTAGAAATATTCGGGGGTTGGTGGGGGTAACCTTGAGAAGTTACAAGTGATGCACTCGTCGGGAAAGAATGCTGGATTGATCTTTCCTCCACGATTTATTTGTTGACTGAACGCAGATTTTTGATAGAATGCTCTAGTCTTCACAGGTTCCTTGTCAAATTCGTTTGATTTGTTCTGAATATACAAGCGCACATGATGAAGGAATGTTCGATGAGATTTGAAGAGTTGACGATTGATGTATAAAAATTTATTTCTTTTGGTGAATTTTGAAGAACTTGGTTGCTGTTTCTTCAACTTAGTATTACAATAAATATTCTTTCTTCTTAGAATATGAGGATTAGTCATGCACAAGCGATCAATGGTTTCCTTTGAGTTGTTTTGGATTCAATTTTTCTTGTTTTGGAAACTCAAGTTTTACTTTATCAAAGTGAAGGTTTAGATGCCCCCTCATGACAAAGTGCATCAGATGATATGGATTAGAGCTTTCCCGATATGGAAATTCGATTTGACAACTTGGAGTTTTAAACAAGTGTGTTTTGGGATAAAAATTCGTGTGATAAAAAGGACCTATTTGCCACTTGTGATGATGTTTCCTGATTTTGATAGGATAGATATGTTTATCGTGTGACCTGTTTCAGATTTGGACAACTTTTGTTTGATGGAAATTTGCTTGGAAATAACTTTTGATACTCTATTTTTGGTATTCTGATTTGGTGAAGTTAAGGCTGATGAAAGGAGGTTTCCGAAAATGTTTTCAAAATTTTCCAATTTGACCTTTGTTTTTCCCCCTTGCTTTTCTAGTTTTGACCACGTGCTGAAACAGAGATGCTATGCGCTATAGAAAGTACTCAAAGAGCTAAGGAAAAGACCTCACATGCTATGCTGGCCCCTGCTACGTGCTAACTAGTTTCATTGGTTAAATTTGTTTCAGCTTTGGTTTTAAAAGATCATGTGCTAATATGAGCTGCTTATGCACTACTATTTATACTCTACGTGCTAAAGGTTGACTTCCATGCGCTAAGGTGATGCTTCGACACGCCAAGCTATTTTCAAAATGTGCTAACTACTACTACTGATTTTAGATTCTGGTGAAGTGCTACTATTAAGACTTTACGCGCTCAAGATAGGATTTGATGCGCTAAAGTATGGTTCTGACACGCTAAGATGTTTCTCTTATGCGCTAAACTGCCCTGACTTGATTGTTTTATGCAATTTTAGAGTTTTTGCCTTGAGTTTTTAGTGATGATAGATGATTTTCTGAAGTAACAAATTAAGACACATCACCAAAGAAGTAACCATTTTTGCTTAATCTTAACAGTAAGTGTATGTTTGGCGAGGATGTGTTCAAATCCCCAATGTTTCAACAAGTTTGGATACAAAGAATACACTTCAAAAAGACTCTTTATTCAAGGGTCATAAGTAATACCATAGCCCACTAGTCTCGATACTTCATCAGCTCAAATAGCCGTGTCACCCCCTAGAGGGCGCCCATTTTTTTGCCTTTTGCCAGAATTTAACTCAAAGTGAATTGCTTCACAATTGAGTAGTTATCTTGGGAGATATATGGTGAGCAATCTTGGGGGCGGATTTTTCCCCACCCTTGCACTATGATTTTACAAATGTTTGGATACTGACTCGGTTCAAAGTTTCTATGCTAAGGTTCATAATCAAGCTTCTTGTTTGGTCGTTAGTGATAAACTCCCTCAGGAGGCTTCCCAACCTTTAGAACAAAGACTTTATGTATCTCAAGGATACTGGGGGAAGGCTAATCACTGCGCGCAACCGTTGAAAAGGACTTTCGTCACTTTCCACTTTTGATTATAGTGGGCTGGAACACTTGGTGTCAAAGTCATTTCCCACTTAGGTCGTTCCCTTCACACCGGCCAAAAATGGCTTTAAGAGTTTTTCAACCCCTCGAGAAGGCAGACCTGCTAAAGAATTTAAATGCTGTATGACTGAAAGCGTAAGAGTAGTTGGCTTTTTGATCACCCAGTTAAGGGAAGAGTATATACCTTTTACTTTTGAGACAAGGCAAAACAAGGTTCTTTTTACCTTTCAAGTCAATGATTTTTTAAGATCTATATGGAGATGTTGCTCCATGAAAACATGGTGTTCCTTTTATTTCCTTCGAAGCAATGATTTTCTAACCTAGGAAAAGAACTTGGTCAACAAAGCAAAACTTCGATGTTTGGTCAACAAAAGAAATCGATCAAAAGGGGAAGATCTTCCCTCTTTGATTGTGAACAAAAATTTAAAGTGTGGTTCTTTTTCCTTGTAAAAAAATTAAAATTGATCCTTTTATGCACCAAAGGATGGTGAGGTTCTTTTTTGTCCTTGCTTGCAAAAATAAAAGATTGTTTTGTTCTTTTTAGAGCCCAAAGTGAAAATTTTCTCTCCTAGAAAAAGATTGTTTTTGTGGTTCTTTTTATAGCCCAAAATAAGGTGTGTTCAATTTTATCCAACAAGAATTAAAAAGACTCTAAATTTTAACTAACTTAACTAAGTTAGTAAAAATTTAAACTGTTTGTAATTCTACAAATAAAACTAAGTTCCACCTGCAATAAATTGTCAAAATCCTGCAAAATATCAATCAGACAGTTAGAAAAAATTTGGATTTTGTGGACTTTTACAAGTCTAAATTTAAGTTTGGTTACATTTTTATTTTTGATTTCCTTCTGTGATGCACTACAGAACAGACTGTATACGCTACAGGATGACTGTGATGCGCTATCGGACAGACCCGATGCGCTAAGCTATTTTCTGGATGCGCTGCTCTATTTTTCTTCCGCGTCGAGACCTACAGGAAAAGATTAGTGATGGTGATGTGCTAAGTTAAGGACTTCACGCGCTAGAGTATAAACACATGTGCTAAATAGTGTACAAGATGCGCTAGAATGTTAACTAGATGCGCTAAGGGATGTTCCCCACGCGCTAATTTTTGTTTCTCGTGTACCTGCACAAGTGCTTATTTTTAAAAATTGTTTTGATTAATGGGGTAGAGCCCCACGGTGGGTGCCAGAAATGCATGTCAAAAATGTGGTGTCAACCTGCAATAGGAGGAAACAATTCAAACACACACATGAAACATTGCATTAGAGGTTAGAAATCCAAACAAAGCAAGTTAATAGATCTAAACTCTTAAAATCGTTCCATGTTCCTCTATCTCCAAGGATCTTCAAGATTCAAGGTGGCTCTCAGCTTGGAAGAGCACTTGATTCTTTAAGATGACAACCTAAAGAACAAAATTTAAATGATTATAAGATCTAAATGGAATGCAACCAAGATCCTATAGATGATTTAGATATGAAACTAGATGATGATAGGATGCAAGATATTGATATGAAGCTTAAACTAGTATGAAAATGATACTAAGATGAAGCGAACATGATATATCTAAGATTATAATGCTATCAAAATGATCTAACATGCTATTCTATCAAAGAGAGATAATATGCTTAATGTTATGAGACTATAAGTTCGATGCACAAAGACTTGATTTTTTGAAGAAGGAAAGGGCTCTATTTATAGGAAAAATAGGGCAATGGATGGTCAAGATTGAATGATCTTATCAAGGGCCAGGATTGAAAGTTAATCAATCCATGTTCACAATTCTTACCAATGAAATGGTGACAATTGTCAACAAGAGATTGCTTGAGAGGAGATGGAAGAAGCATTAAATGCTTGAGAAGACCCCATGGTTACCATAGGAGGTAAGGGTTAAGGTTAGGTTAAGGTTATCCATTGGATAAAGCTTTTACCCAAAGGATAAACTCTTGTGCAAGGGTTAAAGAGATAACCATGGTCAAAGCAATGAATTCTTGATGAGACCCTTGAGTTAGATGAAGGTTGAGTTAGTCAAAAAGTCTCTAACCATGCCACTATGGGTTAGTTAACCATTAATGGTTTGAAGACTTTGGGGACAAATTTGTAAGAGTCCTTCCAAATTTGGGGGTATTCAACAAGTTATCTTGTTGAAGGCATAAAGCCTTTAATGGTTTTCAAAGACTTTGAAGGTTTGAGAAGTGACTTCCCTTTGCTTAGGGATGTGACAATATTTAGGAGATGGGTTAGGCTAACTTAGAAGGGATTAGAAGAATCTAGAAGAGGGTTTAGGGAGGCAAGTGGGAGATGTAGGATTTTGCAAGTGGGTGGAAGGGAATTTAATTAAAATTAAATTACTTTATTTCAATTGTGGTTGCAAATCTGTATTTGTAGGATTTTGCAAGTGGGGGGATTTTAATTAATGTAAATTTAATTAAATGGGCTAGAAGGGGGATTTTAATTAAATGGGTTAGAAGGGGGATTTAATTAAATGTGAATTTAATTAAATGGATTAGATAGAAGAATGGTATATTAATTAAATCTTAATTTAATTAAATAGAAGATTTAAGAATAATTAAATGAATAAAATTCACTTAATTCATTGTGCAATTTTTATGTGTCTACAAGTTTATTTTTTGAATACCTCTTTAGTTCCAATTACATTTTTGTCTTTAGGCCGGGGAACTAATGCCCATGTATTGTTCTTTTCAACTTGTTCTAGTTCATCTTCCATTGCTTTAATCCAATGTTCATCTTGACAAGCTTCAATAATAGACGCCGGCTCAATTTGAGAAATTAAACATACCTCTTCATTTTCCAGTCTTCCTCTTGTCATAACACCTTGATACTTATTCCCAATTATCTGATTTTCTGAGTGATTCAGTCTTACATACCTGGGTTTATTCACATGCTGCTATTCTTTTGTCACTGTGGAATTCTCTGATGACGCCGGTGTGATTGGAGCCACATTTTGTACTGGTGCACTTTGTATAGGTTCATTTATGATCATCTCAACTACCGGTTTAGAATCTACAGACCTTGAATTTCCTCTAAATTGTTCATCTATCTTCACATTAGCACTCTCAATGATTTTCTACTATCTTTTATTAAAACATCTACATGCCTTGCTCTTAGATGAATAACCAAGAAATATTCCTTCATCACTTCTAGGATCAAATTTACCAATATACTCATCTCTCCTAATATAACATTTGCTTCCAAAAATTCTGAAGTATTTAAGAGTAGGAGTATTACCAAACCATAGTTCATAAGGGGTCTTACTGGTTTCACGTTTGATGTGAACTCTATTAAAAGTGTAAACTACTGTATGCATTGCTTCTCTCAAATACACATGAGGTAGATTTGATTCCAATATCATGCTTCTAGCTGCTTCCAGAATAGTTCTATTCTTCCTTTCCACAGTTCCATTTTGCTGAGGTGTCCGGGGTGCTGATAGTTGTCTTCTGATTCCATTCACTTCACAAAATGTATTAAACTCCTTAGATGTAAATTCTCCTCCTTGATCAGATCTCAAACATTTGATTTTCTTACCGGTTTCATTCTCTACCATTGCCTTGAACAGTTTGAATTTTCCAAAAGATTCTGATTTCTCCCTGAGAAAAGTAACACAACACATTCTAGAATAATCATCAATGATTAGCATAAAGCATCTATCTCCCTATAGACTTCTTGTTCTTGCCAGACCACACAAGTTAGTATGGATTAAATCAAGAACATTATTGGATTTCTCAGAAATACTCTTAAAAGTTGTTCTAACTTGCTTTCCCATTTGACATTCCTTACATACCGGATTATGAGGTTTCACAATTTTAGGTAAATCCCTTACTGCCTTAGTTGAACTGATCTTTACAATGCAATCAAAATTTACATGACAAAGTCTCTTATGCCATAACCAACTTTCATCAATATGTGCAATCAAGCATGTCTTATCATTGTTGTTCAAATGAAAGATATTACCTTTAGTCTGATTACCGGTTGCAATCTCCAATGCAGTTCTATTCATGATTTTGCACTTACCATTCTTGAACTGTAACTGAAAACCCTTTTCAAGTAATTGACCAACAGTTAAAAGATTATGCTTCAAACCTTCAACATAATAAACATTGTCAGTATTGTGCTTACCATCCAAAGATATAGTGCCTTTTCCTTTGATCAAACAAGTTTTATCATCCCCAAATCTTACTAGACCTCCACTATATTCCTGAAAAGATAAGAATTTACTTTTATCACCAGTCATATGATGTGAACATCCAGAATCTATGATCCATTCATCCTTTTCTTCAATTTTAGCTACAGGGCTTGCTCTACCGATGGAACAGTAGGTGCTAGTTGATCTTCTTTTATTGCAACAAAATCCCATCCATTGTCTACTGATTCTTTATCAGAATCATCAGTAACTCTTTCATCAACATAGTAACAAGATTTGTCTCTATTCTTCTTAAATCTATATCTCTGATATTCAGGGTTAGGCTTATATGTTCTTTTAGCTGCCTCTCTTAATCTTGCATGTCTGTCAAGACATCTAGATTCCATATGACCAACTTTGTTGCAATTAAAACATTTAAATGGTGCTTTACCTTCATACTTACTTCCAACTGGACCTTTAGGCATCTTCCTTGCAAATAGTGCTTCAAGTTCTTCCAGTTCTTCATTTTCCCTTCTGATATCTTCAATTTCTCTTGCATGAAGTTCTTTCCAATCAGATTTGTCAGATGATGATGATGCTATAGATGATGATGCTTCGAAGGCCAAATTTGTTTTAATTGTAGCAACAAGACCAAATTCCTCAAGCTCAAATGCTGAAAGTTTTCCAACCAAGGTATCTCTAGATACTGATGTATTAGGCATTGTTCTCAACTCATTAATAGCAGTTACTTTCATTTTGTATGTCGGTAGAAATGCTCTTAAAACTTTAGAAATAATTTCATCTTCACTTAAGGATCCTCCACAACATTGTATTCCTAAAACAATTTCATTAACTCTTTCCATAAAAGAAGAAATTATTTCATCTTCTTCCATTTTCAAATTTTCATACCTGACCCAAAAACATTCCAGTTTTACAATTTTGATATTGGTATCTCCTTCATCAGTGTCTCCAATTTATTCCAAATAGATTTAGTAGTAGACCAGTCTGATAATCCCATGATTTGCTAATTTGATAATGCCCTCAAAAGTGCTTCTCTTGCTTTGCAATCATTTTCTTGATCTTTACCCAATGTTGGTGGATTAGGTTGATTCGGTGTAGGAACAACATAGCCATTATTTGTAACTTCCCATATGTCTCTTTCAATGCAATTCATATGTTTCTCCATTTTGATCTTCCATATACCATAGTTGGTTCCATCAAGTTTCAGACTATCCTTCCTAAAAATGTTAGTCGCCATAGGATCTCCTCAAGCTGTTAGACTTCTGCGAAAAGAGGACTATGCTTTGATACCAATTGTTAGGACCCAAAAGGAAATTGAGAGGGGGGGTGGTGAATCAATTGTCTATGAATTTCAACCCAAATACAACTTAATAAAACTTGATACTTAATACTGGTTAACAGATTAACAGTTAATATCAATACCGGTGAAACTTAATGCATGAAACAAAAAGAGAAACAACATCCACAACACATAACACAAATATTTTAACGTGGAAACCTTGTAAGGGGAAAAACTGCAATGGGAAACCTTACCCACGATCAGATGATACTACTGCAGATAGTATGTGTATACAAATGGGGTTTGCACATGCAGAAAGGCCAACTGCTTAAAGCACACTGATCAAATGGGAGTCGCAATGACTACAGTAGGATAGTTAAATCCTAGAATAATGTAATTCTCAAAATAGCATCTCCAATGCTGGATTCAGTATCAGTTAAACTCTGATAATCATCTTCAAACCTTCCTTGAACCTTCTCTATGGTCTGCTCATATGATCGTCAATATTTGCACATACCATGTTACAATACCATAACCTTACATACCATATACCATATCCTATATCTCATGAATTGAGATCTTACATATATACCAAACCTAAGACCAAATGTGTAGGTCGGCTCACTAAGAATATTACACTAAAATCAATTACAAACAAGTTAAGATGTGATGCATCAAGTCGGCTCAATACATTTACAACAATATCCAATCAATAAATCATCTCCATAACATGCCGTGCTGGTCTGGAATAGATAATGCATATCGGTCCATAACCTAGACCAATTTTCCAGTAACAACAAATATGTCGACCCGATTAGACCATTAACCAAAATACCAAAACCAAGTATCCAAACCATGTCTTCGACATAACCAAGTGATCTCCAGATGATAACAAGTCATCCTCAGTGCTGGTGAACAATATAACTTGTCGGTGAACAATATATCAGTGACTGTGCATAAGTCACTGAACTTGCTGGTGAACACATTGTGCCGGTTCAACATAGCCAAATAACTCCAGAAGGATAAGTGTTGACATCAATGACAAAACTAATGGAACAAATACATAATACCCACATCTTCTTCAATCACACCATTGAGAAAAGTTGTCTTCATATCCATCTGATGTAACTTCCATCCCTTAGCTACTACAATGGCAATGATGGTCCTGATGGAAGTGTAGCGAGCAACATGAGAAAATATTTCTTCATAGTCTATTTTCTCTTTCTGAGAGAAACCACGGGCCACAAATATAGCCTTATACTTATCAATGCTTTCATTATCTACATGCTTAATCTTGTACAACCACTTGGAAGATACAACAGACTTCCCCTCAAGTCTAGGGACAATATCCCACACATTATTCTTGATAATGGATTGATACTCTTCATCTATTGCATCTTTCCATACTTGCTATTTTGAGGCTTCATCAACACTGGAAGTTTCAGTCTCAATAAGATTACACATCAATGCAACATAACTAGAGAATCTCTATTATCTTTTACTTTCTCTGAATGTGCCTCTAGGAGCTGCAAACTATTCTTCCTCCTGCATAGTGTTTCTTTCCCATAGAGGTCTCTTTCGAGTCACAATAATATCTCTAAGCCCATTAGTAGGATCCAAAGATTCAATTGGATCATCATTCACTTCATGTTCTGTACACTCCCTCTAAATCTAAGGAGTATGATCAACATCCATGTCTCGAGGAGTCTCATGATTTTCATCATCTATCTCCATGCATGAACCCTTGGAGTTTTTTAATGCAACATCTTCCTCAAATGTGACATCCCTGCTTACTTATTTTTTACTTCTGACCAGGAATGTAAATACGGTAGGCTTTGGAGGTTTCACCGTAGCCCACAAATATCCCTCTCTTGCCAGAAGGTTCCAACTTGGTCCTCTTGTCCTTGGGAATATGAACATACACAGGACAACCGAAGATTTCCAGGTGACTGATATCATGCTTAATCCCTGAAAAGGATTCTTCAGGAGTCATATCTTACAATATCCAGTGAGGACATCTGTTTTGAACATACACTGTTATTCTAAAAGCTTCTGCCCATAGAAAAGTCTGAATCTCTTGATCATGAATCATAGTTTTTGCAACTTCAACAATGGATTTGTTATTTCTTTCTACAACCCCATTTTGTTGAGGGTTGTAAGGGACACAAAACTCCCTCTTGATCCCTTCCTCAATACAAAAATCATGAAAGCTACCTGAGGTGTACTCACCTCCATTATTAGACCTTAAAAATTTAATTCTCTTTCCAAATAAATTTTCTACTTGAGCTTTA
Organism: Cryptomeria japonica; assembly: GCF_030272615.1. NCBI lineage: Eukaryota > Viridiplantae > Streptophyta > Pinopsida > Cupressales > Cupressaceae > Cryptomeria > Cryptomeria japonica. Next base: position 771,922,245 of record NC_081407.1, read on the forward strand.
AACTCTTTAAACCTACCTAGGACTTCATCAGACTGTTTAGACCTTAAGAAATAAATCCAAGTTTTCATAGAGTAGTCATATATGAAAGTTACATAATACAAATATCCACTTAGGGATGGAATTGACATTGGACCATATAAATTTGAATGTACAAGATCTATAATTTCTTTAGACCTACTTTCACTGCTATGAAAAGGACTCTTAACATTTTTACCCATAGTACAACCTTTACAAGTACCATCATTTACATGATTAAGTTTAGGAATACCTTTTACCATCTTCTCCAGTGATGGAAGAGCCCTAAAATGAAGATTCCCAAGTCTTCTGTGCCAAAGTTCTATGGAACTGGAAGAATCATGAAGAAGATCTTGGATTGGAAGAGTGGAGAGCTTATACAAACTCTCATGTCGATTTCCGATCACATGAGCAATCTTGCTGTTGGAGTTCTTTGGCCATGAAATAAATCTTCCTTCAGAAAATGCAATTTGATAGCCCTTATCCTTCAAGGATGAAATAGACACAAGGTTTCTCTTGATCCTCGACACGAACAAAACATCACTTAGGTGTAGTGAAACTCCAAATTCTAGATTTAGAGATTTAGCACCAAATCCTCTTACTGAATAGTGTGCATCATCTCCAATGATCACTTGAAGATTAGACTCCTTCTCCACCATATCTAAAAGGTTCTCTCGATAGCTGGTGATGTGTCTAGAGGCTCCACTATCAATCAACCAGGTATCACTGTCCGTAGGAACATTGCTCGATAATGCTGATATGAAAAGAAAACCATTTGAGTTATCTTTTGCCTCCTTCTGAGATGAAACTTCATTGATTTTTTCCCCTTGACTCTTAGGTCTTATCAAACAATCCCTTGCATAGAGACCAAAGTTGTCACATCTAAAACACTGGATGCGAGAGATATCTTTCTTTTTCTTCTTTGATTCAGGTATGGAATCTGATCTTTTATATCTATTCCTTTTAAATTTTCTCTTCTTCCAATTATTTCCTTTCTTGGTAGATTGAGTGGCAAGAACACGAGTATCTTCATTTTGGGAACTTTTGATAATTCCCCTAGCCACCAATCTTGATTCTTCTTGAATGCAATCCGCACGAAGTCAATCAAACTTAGGTAATTTGGATCTTCCACTTATGCTTTGGGTAAATGGCTCCCATGAATGAGGAAGGCCATTCAAAGCTAGCATGACAAGGTCCTTATCAATCACTTGATCTCCAATTGCGCTTAGTTGATCTCTCAATTCTGAAATTTTCATGAAGATTGACATAACTGATTCTCCTTTTGCCATCTTTACTTGGTGGAGTTGTTGACTCAAGGCAAGAGCCCTGCTTGTGTTGTTAATCTCATATAAACAATCCAAGTTATTGAACATATCTCTCGCAGCTATCATCTTGGAGATGAGAGGCACCAAGTGATCCCTTACGGAGTTGATTAACATCTTCTTTGCTTTGATGACATTTTTCTTAAATTAAAGCTTGTCCTCATGATCTTCAGGTTCAAATAAATCCTTTTCCTCCACAAATTGAAGATCATTTTATTCAAGTGCAATGAGCACTCTAAACTTCCATGAGGTGAAGTTAGATGCGCCTTCAAGCCTATCCTCGATTTTAAGACCGTTCAACATTTTCAAAGCTTAGTAGATACTTCTTGAGAGATAGAAGAGAATATTTCATAGTTATGGGAAATATGATCACGATCCTTTTTCACCATGGATCTGATACCATGTTAAGTTTTATGATCAGATTATATATAATGACAATTCACACAATTGCACAGATATTATCTAGGGAAAACCTTCCTCTTGAAGGTAAAAACCCAACAATTAAAGATGTCTTAATTGTCTTAATTGTCTCAATGAGTTTTATAATAGTTTTGCTTCACTCTTGAAGCTTAAGGATGATACAAATTCACCCTTGATAGTAGAAGAAATCTAAATCACTGTATATTGGTCTATACTGATAACTCTGCCTTCTATCTTAGATGATCTACCTTGAAGATAATGATACACAATTGTAATATGAGATCGATCTATAGATGAAGATTTACACAAGTCATAATCAATTTGAAGAGTGGGATGAATACAATCTATCTCAGAATGACTTCGAAGTGTAATGAAGAATGGCACAATCTGCTTGTAGTAAACAACATGAACTTGCTAGAGATGGTAATGTGTTTGATCTATGTATGATAGAGGAAGACAATATCGATCTTTATACTTGTGAGAAGGTGTCACCAACCAACATGTCTCCTTTACCAAGTCAGCTTATCATTAATCAACATGCCTCTTCAAACATTATGACTAACCCGAATTTTAACCGAGGGTGGCGGCGTTAACAATTAGTTATATTTATAAATAAAAAATCGGCAAGGATATATATGTATTAAATCAGTGCACATAAATGTATATCAGTCGATCCCATACAATGTCTAAGCTTGGAAGGCCAATTAGACATTTGGATTTGCACAGTCAGTTTATAGAAGAATACCGAATAATGCTATAACATCAACAATAAGACTTTATTTTGTCTAGTTTTGAGTATAAACACCCTATATAAGACATGCAAAATATAGTACATAGAGGGAAATATGGAATGCCCCCACCTTAAGATTTCAATATAGTCCTATGTTGATATCTTAAGGAAGCTAGAAATAAGGATACACACCTTCAACACCAAGAAGATATCCTTTTAGGAAACAATGTTCATAAACCCAAGCTAAAGAGGCATTACTCTTATAATCAAGGAAAAGATAGTTTAAAAAGAAATATCTTGCAACAAGTGTAAAGGGCATCCTTTGGAGGAGAAGAGATCTTTTCTCAAAGACATCCACCTCAAAAAGGAGATTTTTGAACAAAAATAACATCATTGACCAAAAGAGAGGAAAGAGATCAAGAATACATACCTTCCCCCTATTTCTAAGTGAAAGGGATTCTTGATGAATGATGACATACTTTTGACCCAAAAAAAGGGTTTGTTTATAATAGATATACATTGCCAAGTGAAGAAGAGGTTGTAGACAAGGATGCACACCTCCTGCATAAGAGAGAATCCTTGAGAAAACAAACAAATTCATGTGAAGAATGAGTTCATATAGTAAGAAAATACCACTCAACAAAGGAAAAGTGGATCCTAGAAAGGATAGGAAAGATCAATGCCTCCAAAGCATAGGGACAATTAGAAGGATTAAATGACCTTCAAAGAGAAATTATACATAAGAAGATGCACCAATTCAAACAAAGAATGGTCCTAATGAGGAACACACATGTAATCACATGGAGGAATTAAATGCAAGAAAAGACATCAAGATATGCATGATGCAACTCTAAAGAAGAGGTAATCTTTGAGAAGGAGATAGATGAATTGAATATATATTGTCCTATCCCCCCAAGCACTTGGAAACAAGGAAGAATTATGTTGCTGCCCCAAGATGATTGTTATGGAAAAAGAATCACCACTCATTGCAAAGAGCCCCCCATGAAGTTAACTACTAGTTTCATATAGTGAGGAGCAACATGATAGGGTGAATGGAGTGCTAAGGCACTACCTCTTCACTGAGAAAAAAGTGCAAGATTGGTTGTAAGAGCTATGCGATCTTGATCATATTTGAATTTAACAAATGCTTTAAGGGATTTAAAATCTACAAGAGAATGAGAATAGCTATGATGAAAAAGACAATAGTTATTACCTTCTTTATTCTTATAACATTGTAATTAAGTTTATAAAGGAAAAAATAACATTCTTATCATATTTTAGTCTCCAAATGATTCTTGTAGCTAATTTCCCTTGATCATCAATATGAGTAGGTCTCATTTGTTGAAATGTAGGACAAGGGTAGCTAGAAGGAGGAGGATTATCTTCTATGATTTTAAGCTCCATTATCAATGAGTTCTTGTATTCCCTTTTGAAAATAAGGACAATCATTGGCATGATGATCATTGGTTTGATGATATGAGCCAAAAAAGATTATTTGAGGAAGAAGCACCTTTAGATGGACATTAATTTCTATGTCTTTCAAGATAATTCTTAAAACTTTTCATCCCAAGGAGATCATCCATAGGTGAATGATGAGGATGTCCTAGACCTTTTGCACTAGCTTGTGAAGGAGGGTTTATAGGTACTTTGATTCCGTGTTCATATTTTCTAAGTCCTTGTCACTATAACCTTGTTTCAAAATTATGTTATAACCACTCCTATAAGAACTTTTCAATTGGGAGGAAGAAGGACTATTATCATAAATCTCTTTGAAATTTGTAGTGTAAGGATGTTGAATAAAGTAATACACAAGCCAACTAAGAGAGGGGGGGGGGGTGAATCAGTTTATAAAAACTTTAATTTATTTCTTAAATTAAATTTGGTACAACTTAACCTTAACACATAATCCACAGAACATTATGAGAATGAAATGTTAGAACATACCATACATAATGAAACAACTGATTTTATGTGAAAATCCCTATCAGGAGAAAAACAATAGAGAATCTTTTCTCAAGATATAAAAAAATGTTAGGGTGACACCGATTACTATTTTTTTTACAAAGAAAGGCTCACTGCGAGAGGGATCACTAACTAAGAGAGAAAGAGAGGCTCACTATCAGAGGGCTCACTACCACAATGAAGAAGATTAAAAGAGAAATATTCCACCACAAATGCACTTCTATTACTGCAAGATCTATAGATACCTTCAACTCACTGCTTCCAATAGCTAACACATGAAAGCTCACTTTACTCAACACTTTTCACCAACTCAAGATCAACCATCAAACAATCAGGAAGATAGATCCTCTTTCATACACCTTCATTGCATTTCACTTTCTTTCACACACACACCTCTACACAATACTCAAGCATCACTATATATACCATTTGAACTCATATGCAAAGTCTCCCAAGGTTGGCTAAGCAACTAACTGAACACAATTCAAATTAGATCAACACTAAACATTCTTGTGATGCAAAAGATGTAAAGTGGACCACAACACATCTTAATCAGGACCAAAATAAACATCAAGCACATTATACAATAGTCCATAATCATCGGAGCAACAATATGAAGTGTAAACACCCCAGGTTGGCCAAACCTAGAGTAAAACACCATTGAACTTGAAAATCATGCTTTTGAATCCCAAGAACATGTGCCAACTAAATAGAATGAAGCTAAGGACATTAATAATGTAACTCCAAAAATGCAACGCTAAAAACCATAACGTAAATAAATGCGGAGCATGTATTTTGCATAAAAAACACTATCAAATATACTAGTAAAAATAACATCCTTGTCACAACAATCTAGAGCACCAAATCTAGAATATAACATCTTCAAACATAGCTTAACAACATATCCAAACTACAATGATAGATATGCAACATAGAAGATATGCAGAGAACATTAGTCAACACAACTGAATAGAGAACTCAACATCACTTATACAAACTAGTTACTAATGACAACCAAAACATGTTGACATCAATAACACATAAATAGCTCATTTTTATCAACCTTACAACAATCTCCCCCTTTGTCATTGATGGCAACACATCAACGGCAACAAAAATAAATTTCATAGAAAAATCAAGATACCAATCCATTTCATGTTCTCTCCCACTTTTCCAGAAATATCATCTTCTCATTCTCTCCCACTTTGCCATCAAGGACAAAGTCTCAAATACAAAAAATGTTAGCTCATTTTGTTCAACTCTTCAAAAAATTACAAGTGCACCTCGCTCCCCCTAAGAGGTAGCATCAAATTATTAGTCTAAAATAATAGTATTAATGAGTTTCACTGGACCAATGCATCTCTATATGCATTTAGTTCAAAAAAGGATGGGAAATACCCTCAATTTCTCTTGAAGATATTTAAAAGTATCAGATGCAGCCATAATTGGTAAAAACTCTCAAAAGAGTCAACCGACTTATGCAACAAGAGAGAGACAATGAAAGCAGTAAGGAAACATAGAAAATTCACATAAAAAGATCAGATTATAGCCTTAGAACTTTCAACAATCATCTGAAAATCTTCATATTATCATCAAAGAACATCCAGTAGTTATCCGGTTACATGCAGGCTTCAAGCCAGATACAATCCAACCGAGACTCTAAGAATCAACCAGATCACAACATGCGAATCTCAATCCTTATTCTTAGTTCTACTCGCTCTACCTCTACAAATGATTACATAACATCATATTTATACCCACCGGAACATATCCAAGTCAGCCTCAAAGGATTACATTCACTAATGCAGAATAATGACACGTGCAATTAAATCGGCCCTAAGATTTAAGAAATCTTTCTGGAAAATAACAACCAAGTGATGCGGTTCAGCAGGAAGGTCGATCACACACCAAACAACATCGGACAAGACCCAAGATGGATCCACATGCCAAGAATCACATCGGTAATGAAGGAAAACCAATCGGTAAGCACACGAACTGTCCCGGGAACCCAAAAACAGCCAAACGGAAGCGATAAATGACTGGAGAGGAACCCAAATGAGCTAGAAATATGGAATCAAACACATGAAACCACCAGGAAACTACAAACAAGATCTTCCATGAAGAACAAGCAAGTATCGATACATACCGGTAAGAATGCTGAAACTGCACAAAGAACTAAACAAGAACAAAACTGAAAGGAAATGTTTTTGGTTGATGCAAGATTGCTCATCAACTGGGGATGCTTCTGCATCAAAAAACCTTGGTAGAAAAAGATGTTCCATGAGAGGCAACTCATGAACATCTAGAAGGATTCATAATGAAGATCCTGTGCTCATTTCTGATCCAAAAATCTTCTTTATCTTTCCAATCTTTTCTCTATCTCTCCCGATGCTTCAACCGAATTCTCTACCTATGACTCTCCTTGTTTCTCTTTCTTTTCTTTAGAGCTACATATTGCCTTTGTTTCTGCAATTATGATTTGGTTCTTCCACAAGACTTTATCCGGTTTGTTACCATCAGCTCCTTGTCATCCGGTTTCATCTGTCCTTCAGACTCATCTGTTAGATCCTTCTGCCAACTCATGTCACCCTCTGGTATAAACTTTGCAACTAGTTCTATCAGAACTTTCTTCAAAACCTCTGGTATAACCTCTGCAATGAGTTCTTTCAAGCCTTCTGGTATAACCTCTACCACCGGTTCTTTCAAACCTTCAAGTATAACCTCTGCCACCAGTTTCCTAGAACTTTTCTCAGGATTCAGATTCTTCACCTCCTTCTCTTTATCCTTCAAAAAAATTAATGTGAACTTCTACCCATCCTTTTCAATAGTAACTAGGTTTCTTCTAGTTATAAATAACTCCTCTATCATACTGCTAAGGTTTTCCCAACAAGACATGACAAACACTCATTGACACAATATCACATAAAACTTCATCTTTGAAGGGCCCAATATTGAAACTCACCCAACACTACTCCTTTATCTCTATCTTCTGATCATCTTGTAACCAACTTACCTCATAAGGAAAAGGATGCTCAAGCCTCTTCAATCCAAGCTTCTCAACCATCTCCTCAGATACTAAATTATTAGTACTTCCACTATCTACAATGACCTTGCAACACTTACCACCTCATTTGCATAACATTCGGAAAAGACTCTTCCTCTGAGTAGATCTGGTATCCTTTCTTCTGAACATAAGGGATTCTCCTTACTCTAGTGCACAGTCAGATCCGGTACCATCCGGTTCTTCACTTGCCACACAACTTATTGACATTCCTTGCTTACATTCATAGAATCTATGTCCGATTTCTCCACACTTGAAGCATTTGTCAAGGAATTATGTACCGGTACTGCTGCTACCCTTCTTTGGTGTCTTCTATTCTAGTTCTTTTCTCCACTTAGGTTTTGACTCTTCTTCTTCAACTAGTTTCTTCATACTATCATTCATCTTGAAATTATCCTTTCCCTTATTCACTTGTCTTCTTCTCATCTTCTCCTCATCCTTCAAAGTATACTGGTAAGCTTCTTCAACTGTTGAAACCTTCAACATACTCATCTCATCTTGAATGTTAAAAGAAAACCCATTGATGTACCTCACCACATTTTCTCTGTCCATCTCTCCATGTCTAGATATGATTACCACCTTGTAGAACTCTTCAGTATACTCCTTCACAGTCATGTTTCTCTGTTTCAGGTTCTGTAACTTCTTGAACAACTCCAGTTCATAGTCTCCTAGTATGAACTTGGCCTTCAACCTTGCAACCATTTGTCTCCACCGGGTGATCTTCAATTCACCATTCTCCACTTTGTCTTTCTGCAACTCTTTCCACCACAAGGCAACATGCCCCTTCAACTTGGTCTGTGCCAACCAGAATCTCTGTGGATCCTTGACATCCTCAAACTCAAAGTAGTCCTCCAACTCTCTGATCCAATCTATTAGATCCTCTGGGTTCAGTGTTCCAGTCCTTCAACTTCCTCAATCTCTTCACTGGCTTCCTCATACTCATCCTCAGAGTTAGGGTTTCTTCACAAACCAACCAAAGCATTCCAGATTTCACTCCTCACTTCATTCTTGAAGTCTTCCATCATCTGCTCTACCTTCCGGGGGTTTGTTCTCCTTGGTGACATCTCTTCTTCCACTCTAACAAACTACCTCAACTCGACGATCTGACTACCTATTTCAATTGCCTCCCCTTGGTGATCTATTGAACACACATGCAGTCTGCCTCCAATTGGTGATCTATCCACCTCAAGGAATGCCTCAATGTTCACAAATGATTCTTCCACCAGCCAGTCCATAACCAACTCTGATACCAATTGATGCATCCATAACCGGTAAAAACCCTCAAAAGAGTCAACCGACTTATGCAGCAAGAGAGACACAACGAAAGCAGTAAGGAAACATAATAAAATTCACATAAAAAGATCAGATTACAGCCTTAGAACTTCTAGTAATCATCTAGAAATCTTCATATTATCATCAAAGAACATCCAATAGTTAACTGGTTAAATGCAGGCTTCAAGCCAGATACAATCCAACCGAGACTCTAAGAATCAACCGGATCACAACATGTGAGTATCAATCCTTATTCTTATTTCTACTTCCTCTGCCTCTACAAATGATTACATAACATCATATTTATACCCACCAGAACATATCTGGGTTGGCCTCAAAGGATTGCATTCACCAATGCAGGAAAATGAAATGTGTAATTAGGTTTGGCCTAAGATTTAAGAAATATTTCCAGAAAATAACAACCAAGTGATGCGGTTCAATAGGAAGGTCGGCCACATGCCAAAGAACATCGAAAAATACCCAAGATGGATCCACATAGCAAGAATCATGCTGGTAATGAAGGAAAACCAACTGATAAGCACAAGAAATGTCCCGGGAACCCAAAAATAGCCAACCAGAAGTGATAACTGATCGGAGACGAACCCAAATGAACTAGAAATCTGGAATCAACCACATGAAACTGCCAAGAAACTGCAAACAAGATCTGCCATGAAGAATAAGCAACTACCGATACATACTAGTAAGAATGCTAAAACTGCACAAAGAACTAAAAAGGAACAAAACTGAAAGGAAATGTTTTTGGTTGATGCAAGATTGCTCATCGACCGAGGATGCTCTTGCATCAATATCTTTAGGAAGTGCTTTAGTAAAATTTTCAACAATTTGTTCCTTTGTACACACATGATCAAGCTTTACTTCTTTCTCCAAAATTTTGTCCCTTAAGAAGTGGTATCGAATTGAAATATGTTTTGTTCTTGAATGTAGTACCCGATTCTTAGAAATTTTTATTGCACTGGTATTGCCACAAAATATAGAAATAGGTTCATCAAACAATATGCCAATGTTCTTCAAGATTTGTTTCATCCATAATACTTGAATACACAACAAGTAGCAACACAATATACTTAGATTCAACATTAGATAGAGATACCGAATCCTATTTCTTGAGCAAGCAACCAACTGAGGTCAAGGGAAAAATGCACCCCATCAGTACTTTTCTTGTCATCCACACAGCCAACCCAATCTGCATCTGTATAGGTAATCAAAGTGAAATTATATCTTTTAGGGTACCATAGACCATATAGTATTTTGTTCCTTCCAAGTATCTAAAAATTCTTTTCACAACAACAACATGTGTCTCTCTAGGGTCTTGCTGAAATCTAGCCACAAGACAAATAACATGCATGATATTTGGTCTAGTAGTAGTCAAATACAATAAATCTCCAATCATAGATCTATATATGCTTTGATCATTATTCAGTGATTCAACATCTTTTCTCAACTTACAACCAATAGTCATAGGAGTACATACAGGTTTATCATTCTCCATTCCAAACTTCTTTAACATTTCCTTAACATACTTAGATTGTGAAATAAACATACCAACATCCTTCTGCTTAACTTGTAAACCAAGAAAGAAATTCATCTCCCCAATGATAGACATTTCAAATTCTTCTTGCATCTCATCAAAAAACTTCTTGCACATACCATCATTTCCTCCAAAGATTATATCATCCATACAAACAACTACAATCAAGATATCATTTTCTACAACCTTAAAATAGAGATTACTGTTAGTAGTAGCTTTTTGAAATCCTTTCTTCAACAAATATTTGTTAAGCCTTGCATACCAAGCTCTTGGAGCTTACTTCAGTCCATACAATGCCTTCTTCAGTTTAAAAACCATATCCAAAGTACTTGATAGATTGAATCCTTCTAGTTATTTAATGTATACTTTCTCTTTTAGTTCTCCATTTAGAAATTTAGACTTCACATACATTGATGCAACCATAACCGGTAAAACCCTCAAAAGAGAATTAACTGGCTTATGCAGCAATAGTAACACAATGAAAGCAATAAGAAAACATAGCAAGATTACAGAAACAAATCATGTTATTGCCTTAGAACTTCCGGCAACCAACCAGTTATCATCATACAATCAACTTAGAACATCTGGTAGTTAACCGGTTACATGAAGGCTATAAGACAAATACAATCCAATTGGGACTCTCAGAATCAACCAGATCACTAATAACCAATCTCAATCCTTATTCTAATTTCCACTTCCTCTGTCCTAAAAATGATTATATAGTGCCATATATACCCTCTGAAACATATCCGAGTCAGCCTCAAAAGATTACATTTACCAATGCAGGAAGATGAAATGTGCAACTAGGTTGACCCTAAGAATGAAAGAAATCCTTCTGAAAAATAACAACCAAGAAGATCGGATCAATAGGAAGGTGGAGGACACGCCCAAGAACATCAAACAAGACCCCAAAAAAATCCACATGCCAAGAACCACTTTGACAATGAAGGAAAGTTAACCGGTAAGCACAAGAATTGTCCCAAAACCTAGAAACAGTCAACCGGGAGCGATAACTAGTCGGAAAAGAATCCAAAAGGACTGAAAATATGGAATTAAGCACATGAACCATCTTGGAAAATGAAAATAGGATTTGCAATGAAAAGCAAGCAACTACCAGTACCTATCGGTAAGAATACATAAAACTGCACACTAAACTAAATAAGAACTAAACTGAAAGGAAATATTTTTGGTTGATGCAAGATTGCCCATAGATCAGGGATGCTCCTGCATCAGACACTCCAGGTAGAAAGAGATGTTCCATGAGAGGAAACTCATGAACATCTAAAAGGATTCAAGATAAAGACCCCATGCTCATTTCTAATCCAAACATCTTCCTTATTTGCCAACTTCTTCTTTAGCTCCTTCGGGATCTCAATCGGCTTCTCTAACCCCTGACTCTCTTTGTTTCTCTTCCTTTGCTTCAGATCTACACACTGTCTCTATTTACTACTCTCTTTCTTCTACAACTCAAATTTGTTTCTGCCACAAGACTTCATCCGGTTTGTCTCCATAAGATTTCTGTCATCCGGTTCCATCTGTCCATCAGGTTTATTTAGCAGATCCTTCTACAAAATCATGTCACCTTTCGGTATTACCTTTGCAACCGGTTTCTCAGTACTACAACTTTTCTCAAGACTCAGATTCTTCACCTCCTTCTCTTTCTCCTTCAAAGAAGTCAATGTGAACTTTTTCCCATCTTTCTCAATAGTGATTAAGTTTCTTCTACAATCATAACTAGCTCCTCTATCAAACTGCCAAGGTATTCCCAACAAAACATGACAAGCACTCATAGATACAACATCACACAAGACCTCATCCCTAAAAGGCCCAATATTGAAATTCACCAAACACTGCTCCTTTACTTCTATCTTTTGATCATCTTGTAACCAACTTACCTTGTAAGGACAAGGATGCTCAATCCTCTTCAACCTAAGCTTCACTACCATCTCTTCAGATACCAAATTATCAATACTTCCACTATCCACAATAACCTTGCAACACTTACCACCTGATTTGCACACAGTCTGGAAAATAATCTTTCTCTGAGTAGATCCGGTATCCTCACTACTCTACTCCATCATGACTCTTCTTAACACAAGGGATTCCCCTTGCTCTGGTGTACAGTCAATTCCGGTAACTTCACCTTTTGGTTCCTCATTTGCCACACAACTTATTGCCATTCCCTACTTACATTCATAAAAGCTATGTCTGGTTTCTCCGCACTTGAAACATTTGCCGAGAAATTCTGTACTAGTACTGCAAATGCCTTTCCTCTGTGTCTTCGATTCTGGTTCTTTATTCCACTTAGGTTTTGATTCTTCTTCAACATTTTGTTTCTCTGTACTCATCTGCCCCTTGAATCCATTGTTCCCTCTAGGGTTATTTGACTGTCTTCTTCTCACCTTCTCTTCAACCTTCAAAGCATACTGGTAAGCTTCTTCAACTGTGGAAACCCTCAATATACTCTTCTCATCTCGAATGTTAAATGCAAGTCCAGTTATATACCTCGACACCTTTTCTCTATCCATCTCTCTATGTCTAAATCTAATCATCACATTGCATAATTCCTTAGTGTACTCTTTCACAGTCATGTGTCTCTGTTTCAGGTTTTGCAACTTCTTGAACAATTCCAACTCATAGTCTCCCGGTATGAACTTGGCCTTCAATCTTGCAACCATCTATTTCCACTAGGTGATCTTCATTTCACCATTCTCCACTCTATCTTTCAACAATTCTTTCCACCATAAGGCAACATGCCTTTTCAAATTAGTCTGTGCCAACTAAACTCTCTATGGGTCCTTGACATCCTCAAACTCAAAGTAATCCTCCAACTCTCTGACCCAATCAATCAGATGCTCTGGGTTCAACATTTTGGAAAAGTTTGAAACTTCCACTTTATGAAATTTACTCACTTGCACCACTACTCTCAGGAATATTTCCTCTCTTTTGTCTTCTGGTCCTTCAGCCTCTTCCACTTCAAGCTCTTCACTGACTTCTTCACATTCATCCTCAGATTCAGGGTTCCTTTGAAAACCAACCAATGCACTTCAGATTTTGTTCCTCACCTCATTCTTGAAGTCCTCCATCATTTTCTCTACCCTCTGGGGGTTTGTCCTTCTAGGCGACATCTCCTCTTCTGCTTCGGTGAACTGCCTCAACTCAACGATCTAACTATCAGTTTTAATTGCCTCTCCTCGATGATCTATTGAACACATGCACAACCTACCTCCAATCGATGATTTGTCCACCCAAAGGAATGCCTCACAGTTCGCAAACAACTCTTCCACCAACCGGTTCATAACTAGCTTTGATACCAATTGATGTAGCCATAACTGGTAAAACCCTCAAAAAAGAATTAACCAACTTATGCAACAAGAGTAACACAACGAAATCAACAAGAAAACATAGCAATATTACATAAAAAAATCATGTTATTGTGTTAGAACTTCTGGAAACCAACTGGTTATCATCATACAATCAGCTTAGAAAATCTGGTAGTTAACCGGTTACATACAGGCTACAAGCCAGATACAATCCAATCGAGACTCTTGGAATCAACCAGATCACTAATAACCAATGCCAATCCTTATTCTAATTTATGCTTCCTCTATCCTGCAAATGATTACATAGTGCCATATATATACCCTTCGGAACATATCCGGTTCGACCTCAAAAGATTACATTTGCCAATGCAGGAAGATGAAACGTGCAACTAGGTCGGCCTCAAGAATGAAAGAAATCCTTCTAAGAAATAAGAACCAAGAAGATCGGATCAGAAGCAAGGTCATCCACATGCCCAAGAACATCAGACAAGACCCCAAAAATATCCACACGCCAAGAACCACTCTAGTAATGAAGGAAAGTTAACTAGTAAGCACAAGAACTGTCCCGGAACCCAGAAATAGTCAACCAGGAGAGATAACTAGCCAGAAAAGAATCCAAAAGCATTGAAAATATGGAATTAAGTGCATGAACCAACTTGGAAACCAAAAATAGGATCTGCAATGAAGATCAAGCAACTACCGGTACCTACCGGTAAGAACACAAAACACTGCACATTGAACTGAACAAGAACTAAACTAAAAGGAAATATTTTTGGTTGATGCAAGATTGCCCATAGAATGGGGATGGCATCATACATCTAATAGACCTTGAAATCCTTGTGTTCTTCAAAAGCCAAAAACATTCTAATGGCTTCCATTCTTGCTACAGAAGCATAAGTCTCCTCAAAATATATGCCCTCTACTTGTGAGTAGCCTTTACATACAAGTCTTGCTTTGTTTCTCACAATGTCACTATCCTCATCTAGTTTGTTATGAAATACCCATTAGTCCCTATCACATTCTTGTTAGATGGCCTTGGGGCAAGTTCCCAAGTCTAATACACATATCAATCTATTCTAATTCTTCTTGTATAGCTTTCATCAAATGCCAATCACTACAAGAAGCCTTCATTGTTTTTAATTTTGTTTATGAAATTAAGCATAAGTGCATCTGTTCTTCAGGATATTTACTTCTAATGATAATACCTATGTTCTTGTCTCCAATAATCTATTTCTTTGAGTGATTCTTTTGCACATATTTCAAAGTCTTAGGAGAAATTTTCAGAGCATCTTCCTTATCAACCTGTACCTTTGTTTCTTCGGCCTTTTTTGCTTCTAGTTTTCTGATAAACTCATCATATTCATATCCTATCTCTACAACTATGTTATGTTCTTTGAAGTGTCTTCATCAACTTTCTCATTTGTGCTTTCAACAATTCTTCTCAGCATTTTGTTGTAACATCTATAATATTTTCTTTTAGGAGAGTAGCCAAGAAAAATACCTTCATCAACTCTTGTACCAAACTTTCCTAAATTTTATTCATCTCTCTTGATATAGCATTTACTTCTAAATAATATGAAATATTTCACAAACGGAGTCCTCCATACCAAATTTCATAAGATGTATTCCCATGAATCCTTCTAATTTGTACTCTATTGAGAGTGTATACTGCAATATGTATTACTTCCTTGCAGTAGAGTTTTGGTAAGCTTGATTCATTTATCATTTTTCTAGCAGCCTCTTGAATTGTCCAGTTCATTCTTTCAACTACATAATTTTACTGAGGTGTCCTAGGAGCAGACAAGAGTCTTCTTATCCCATGATTCTCTCAAAAATTATTGAATTCATCAGAAGTAAACTCTCCACTTCTGTAAACCTCAAGCATTTGATTCTTCTATCTATCTCATTTTCAACCATGACCTTGAATTTTTTAAACTTTTCTAGAGCTTCATATTTTTCTCTTAAAAAAGTAACCCAATTCATTCTAGAGTAATCATCAATTAAGAGCATGAAATGCCTGTCACCTTGTTGACTTCTAGTTTTGGTCGGTCTACAATGATCAATGCGCACTAACTCCAATAGTCAAGTAGAAGATTGTTCCTTAACTTTGAAAGTTCTCATTTGTTTTTGAACTTGACATTCTTTGCAAATAGCATTAGTAGGTTTAGTGATCTTTGATAAATCTCACAGCTTGAATTAAACCGATCCTCACCAGATTATCAAAATTAATGTGACACATTCCAATTTCATAGCCAACACTCAGTAATCTACGCCATCAGACAATATCCGTCAATAGTCTTCAACTGATATACATTTCCATATGTCCTCTTTCCTACTGCAATAAGGGTTTCAAACCTCTTTCTGATCTCACATTCATCATCCTAAAAAATAAAATTATATCTATTTCCACATATTTGGCCAACACTCAAAAGGTTATCATTCAATCCTTTAACATAGAAAACATTGATCTATAGTGTTTCTAGATCAGATTGTGTAAGAATTTTTAGCATCAACGTTTTGGATCACACTCCGTGATCCATCATCAGGATGAAGTAGAGAGCTGCAGAAGAGAAACACTATAGATCAATTCTCATGGATTGTGGAAACTTGATGTTTACTATTGACGCCCTACATGAGAGGGAATTATGTTTCAAAGCTAAGCAATTAGAGTTGCCTCTAATTCATCCTGATGATGGATCACAGAGTCTGATTCAAAACGTTGATGCTAAAAATTCTTACACAATTTGATCCAGAAACACTATAGATCAATTCTCATGGATTGTGGAAACTTGATGTCTACTATAGAAAAAATTGTCAATATTATGTATGCCATCAAAGTTGATTGAACCAATTCCAACTATCCTAACTATTAGATCATCTCCAAATCTAATAAATCCTCCATCAAAATTTTCAAGCTTTACAAACTTAATCTTATCACCAGCCATATGATTTGAACATCCACTATCAATAATCCATTCATCCTTATCTCTTCTAACATGAAAAACAAATACAACAATAGGGTACGTGAAAGATCACGAGGGGCCAAAAAGTGGTGATATTCTGACTAAAGTCCTAATTGATAGGATGATTGAAAAATATCTATAACTTTCAAACAACATCACATTTTTTGAATCCGAAACATGTGTCACATTCTATGCTTCGTATACTATAGGATTAAAAAAATTGAATTTCATTAAGTTTTGACCAAGTTATGGTGGTCAGACATACACGTTTTTATATTTAAAAAAGTTTTAGTAAAAAAATCATAATTAATTATTTATAAAAAAAAAAAATATGTGTCACATCTGGACACGAGTCTTTTAATTATATCTAAATCTTATTAAAAAATCTTATGATTTGATTGTGGTTAGGGTAGTCAGATAGGCACTTGCTTCTTATCTTTTTCCTGAAATTTTAGTACTACTACATTGAAATTTCATTTTTTTGTCAAACTTTATTTTTTTTAGAAAAAAACTAGTAGCTTAGAAACTACATTCAATTTGCTACAGATTCATCTAAAATATTTTTGAAATAATGCTGGCGACTTATTCAAATTTTTACATAAATTTGCCTAACTCTGTTTTTTTAATTTTCATTGCCACTTAAGGGCTTTTTTGGCGCACCATGATCCTGCACATACCCAATACCTTCTATTTTAGCAAAATCTTCTGGAGATTTTTCCTTCATAATTTTATTAGGGTTACTAGAACAAGATTCTTCCTTTACAACCAAGAACAAACATTCAATGTCCTCATAATCAGATTCATCATCATAAAGATTTGCATCTTCTTTAACATAATAAGCCTTCTTATTGAATTTTCCTTTGAATTCCTTATTCCTTTGGTTTGCAATTTTTTCAGGACATCTAGAAGCATAATGACCTATCTTTCCACAATTGAAATATTTAGAGGGAAATTTACCTTTGTACTTTTCGGTTCCTTTCTTCATCCTTCTCACAAAGTTCTCCTCAATCTCATCAAACTCTTCTTCATTAGATTCCTCATCTTTCACAGATGTAGTATCCTTGAATGTTGTCTCTATTCTTGCACCAGTAGTACCAAATTCTCTCATCTCAAAAGCAATCAAATAGCCATACAAGTATTCTCTAGTGTACTTATTCTGATTATGTGATTCTTCTATTGCGGAAACCTTAGAGCTATAGGGTTCAGTAAGAGTTCTAAGTATCATTTTCACAACTTCATCTTTTGGTAAGTTACCTCCAAGACCTCTGATCTCATTTACAACATCATCTATCTTATGTAGGTAGCTAGTTATATTATCTTCTTCTTCCATCCACATACATTCATATTTAGCTTTAGCATTTTGCAAATTTGCTTCTTTAACAGTATCATTTCCTTCATAATTATTTTCTAATTTATCCCAAACTTCATAAGAAGATTCCAAAGATACAACCATTGTTAATTTAGTCTTAGAAAGAGCACTAAAGATAGCATATGTTTCCTTTTCATTGTCTTCAAAATCCTTGATCTTATTTAGATTGTTCACCCCAATTTGAGGTTTAACATACTTCTTTGTAACAAACTTCCACACTCCATAGCCAAGAGAATTTAGGTAACCTTACATCTTCACTTTCTAGAAGGCATAGTCAGATCCATCAAACACGGGGATTGCCAATTTGTGCGGCACTAGGATCTCCTCAAGTGGTTAAGATCTTCTCCAAGGATTCAAAGCTCTGATACCAATTGTTGAATAAAATAACGCACAAGACAACTGAGAGGGGGGGAGGTGAATAATTTGTATAAAAACTTAAATTTATTTTTTAAATCATATCTGTAACAATTTAATCTTAACACATAATCCATAGAAAGATATGAGCATGAAACATTAGAACAAACCATACACAATGAAACATTAAATTTTATGTAGAAAACCTTGATAGGGAAAAAACCATGGAGAAGCTATTCTCAAGATATAAACACATGTTAGGGTGACACCGATTAAGGTGTTTTTTGAAAGAAAGAATCACTAACAGAGGGTTCACTGCCAGAGAGAAAGAAAGAGAGGCTCATTGTTAGAGGGCTCACTTCCACAATGAACAAGAATAAAAGAGAAAGAATCCACCACAAATGCACTTTTGCAACTGTAAAATCTGTAGATACCTTTGACTCACTGCTTTCAGTAGCTAACACATGAAGGCTCACTTTACTCAACACTTTTTAGATAGATCCTCTTTTATTCACCTTCATCACATTTCAATTTATTTCACTCACACACCTCTACACAATACTCAACAATCACTATATATATCATCTTCTCATATGCAAAGTTTCCCAAGGTCAACCAAGCAACTTACTGAACACAATTCAAATTAGGTCGACACTAAAAATTCCTATGGTAGAAAAAAATGTAAAGTGGACCACAACACATCTTAAGCATGACCAAAATAACCGTCAAACACATTATACAATAGTCCATAACCATCAAAGAAACAATATGAAGTGTAAACACTTGAGGCCGACCAAACCTAGAGTAAAAAACCATTGAACTTGAAAATCATGCTTTTGAAGCCCAAGAACACATGCCAACTGAATAGAATGAAGCTAAGGATATTAATAATGTAACTCCAAAAACCATAACACAGAGAAATGCAAGTATGCATTTTTCACATAATCACTATCAAATACTATCAAACATATTGGTAAACACAACTTCTTTGTAACAACAATCTAGAGCACCAAATCTAGAATATAAAATATTAAAACATAGCTTAACAACATATCCAAACCATAATGATAGATATGGAACATAGAAGATGTGTAGAGCAAATCATTTAGCACAACTGCACAAAGAACTCAACATCACTTATACAATTTAGTCACTAATGAAAACCAAAGCATGTTGACATCAATGGCTACAAATTAGATACCATAGGAGAGGTACAAGTATTGACAACACATTAGATACCATAGGAGTATTGACTCTTTCCTCATTCACATTAGATACGAAAGGAGAGGTGCAAGTATTAACTTTGTTAATGTCATCTCTAGGATTATCATTGTCTACAAAAGCCTTTATGTGATCTACATATGTAATGCATGTTCTTAAAAATGTCATTATGAAACAACTTATAACATGGATAAAAGCTTTGAGTAATGTTTTGTAGTTATGGAATATCTTTGAAACCCTAAAGATGCAATATAAGAGTACTATGAATGAAAAGAAGTAATGTAAAGTGAAAGAAGCTATTATCCAACACATGATTGTAATAAATGTAACTAACAAGAAATGTAATTATATGTGAAATAGAAAACAAATTAGATTTAGTAAATTCCATTATGAGTGGCTAAAATCAGATCTAAAAATATAAGGGGACAACTATGCAACCCACAAGCCAAAATTAGCCAAACAAATTAGGGTTTTTATGAAATTAACCAGTAAATTTGTGTTTTTATGAACTATGAGTGCAAAATTTATTTTCCAAATGCATATAAATCAAATTTGAGACCATGAACCAGAAATAAGCATGTAAAAAGTCAGGTTCACCAAAATATAATGGTGTGAAAATTGGGAACTAGGGTTTCACTAAATAAATCCACTAAATGACCCAATTAACACCATTACATTGAAAGAGGGTTGAATCCAATAGATATAGGCTCAATCCTAGTGAGAAATGAGATTGATATTCGGATTGGATTCAACTGGTTAGGGTTGGTTATCCTCTTTCTTAGTTGAATTTGGAAGGTAATTATGAAATTAGGGCAAAACCATGAACAATTAAAGTAAACTGACATAAATAGCAAGCTACAAATCTCCCATAGAGCTACAAATTGATATCTAGGCAAATGAAGATGATTGTAACTTGTTCTTAGAAGTTTGTGTCATAACCCTCTTTTTGGAACTTGATATGACTTGCTATTATTATTATTATTATTATTATTATTACTACTACTACTACTATTATAATATTAATTTTATGAGTAATGTTAGAAAGAAAAGATAAATTGAAATGAGGTTGAAGTTTAAAAAAAAGAATTAAATAGTGGTGACAAACTCGTGAGGTCATAATTTACTTGGAAATTATTTATTTCCTCAATATTCTAATTGAGCACATGCTGTTGGAGAAATAAGAAGATTCTAGAAAAACAATTTTCAAATTCAAAATATCAAGGAATAAATATTATATTTAGAAAATATATGACATGGAAGTTATAAATTATTCCATGACAAGAATAATTCTATTCATAGTTCTTTTTATGACAAAGGAGTTACAAAATTTATTTTTGATAAAATGGAGGAGAATTCAATTTCAAATTTTGAATGCATGGTCAAATGTAACCCCCACTATGACAACAATCATTTTTGCAATAAATTAATTTAGAAATAATTTATTTTCTCAATATGTTATTTAGCACATGTTGTAGGAGGAAATAAGAGGGTTCTAGAAGAGAATCTCAAATTCAATTATTTTTGCATGTAACCCCCACTATGACAATTAATCATTTTGCATGAAATTATTTTGGGAAAAAGAATATGGAAATCAATTAATTCCTTTGTAGTGGGAAAATGACTCTCTCTTCTATATATTGAGTTCTAAATTTTCGAAAAGGGGGAGTTCATAGCCTTAGATGGAAAAGTAGTTTTCTGAATCTCTTGATTATTCTTGTTAGTAGTAGAAGAATTTTATTAGTCATGTTGGATAGAAGGATTTTTAAGTTTAGATGAAGAATTCTCACGAAGCTCCAGTAAGGATTGAAGTAGGTTAGCAGGAAGATTGGGATGAATTCAACAGCAGGTGCTTCGTCCAATCTAGGTTCTCCTACTTCATTTGCTTATTTGCAAGTTTGAATCTTGAATTATCATTCTTATCTTCCTTTTAGATTTTATTTATATGAAAATTATCTTTCAAATAAACCTCTCTCAATTATTTAGATAGATTAAATTAAATATAAATTCTCTTTCAAATAACTCTCTCTCAATTATTTAGATAGATTAAGTTAAATATATCCTTTTTGATTCTTTCCAAAATTCTTTGATAATGGAAAATATATGTAGAAGATTTACCAAAAGTTTTCTTTCAATATGCATAAGCAATTTTTCTTTTTCTTTCTTTTGTTAACTTTATCTTTTCTTAAAAAGGAAAAATCAGATTCTTAGGAATAGAATGATATAAGTAGATGCCTTTCAAAAAAAAAAATCTCATGCTTTGTGGAAAAAAGAAGATCTTTCTTTTCAAACCCTTTGGAACTCAAATTTTTGTTTCAATTTATCTCAAACATAAATATACATAATTGTCCTAAAACTCCCTCTCTGTGAAATCTTATTCTTGAAAATACATATAATTTCATCTCAAAATATATATAATCCTCTCTGATAATTTGATTCTTTGTGAAATCAATATATATATATATATATATATATATATATATATATATATATATATATATATATGACAATTTAATTTCTTGTTGTAATCTAACACAATGAAAATCAGAATAAATATATATATGAGATAATTTAATTCTTGGTGGAAATCTATCAAGCATTATGTGTAATATTACTTTTATGTGGAATTATATTCTTGTGAAAATTTATTTCTCTGTTTCCTCTGTGAATTTCTCTTGTTAAAAGCCACCTCTATGAAATAAAATGAACTCTCTGAGAATATGGTTTTCCTGTGAAAATTTATTTTTCTATTTTCTCAGTGAATTCCTCTTGTAAAAATTCACCTCTATAAAATAAAATGAGCTCCCTGAGAATATGTTTTATTTTCCTATGAATCCCTCTTGAAAAAAATCAACCTCTATGAAATAAAATGGGCTCTCTGAGAATATGTTTCTACCTTCCTGTGAAATCTTCTTGAGGAGATCAAAAAAATTTCCTCTACGAATGTACCTGTTCATCTCTCTGTATATTAAAACAAAAACTCAAAATATTTGATCCAATTCTCTTCTTATCTCTTGTAAAAAAAAACATAACACAAATCATATATAAATCTTGCATTATTGAAGATTATTGAAAAAGACATCAATTTGAGTTGGTGCCATGAAATATGTCATTTTATTTTTATTTTTTTAATG
Source organism: Cryptomeria japonica (assembly GCF_030272615.1). Taxonomy (NCBI): domain Eukaryota; kingdom Viridiplantae; phylum Streptophyta; class Pinopsida; order Cupressales; family Cupressaceae; genus Cryptomeria; species Cryptomeria japonica. The sequence continues at coordinate 771,944,937 of NC_081407.1, forward strand.
GGTGTTATGTTCTTGTTTTATTAAGGGAGTTCTCTTTTTTATTATTATTTAAAGAAAACCCTTTTATGTGGGAAGTTGTGGGGGGGGGGGGGGGGGGGTGGGTGGTGGGGGGGTGTTATGTTCTTGTTTTATTAAGGGAGTTCTCTTTTTTTTTTTTATTATTTAAAGAAAACCCTTTTATGTGGGAAGTTGTGGGGGGGGGGGGGATTGGGCGCGGGCCCTTTCCCCACTCCCCACTTCCCTCCCATTCTCCATTTACACAACCATGCAATTTAATAAATGTAATTGTAGATCAGTTGCCATTTATTAACTCTTTTATCTTTTTTTTGAAATTTGTTTGTCATTAAGAAAATAAAGCTATAATTCTAATAATATAGTAAAATTTGATTATATTAATTTGTTTACAAATTTAAAATAATCAATAAAGTATATGGTTATAAGTGGTACCCATAAGTTAATTCAAAGAAAATAAATAAATAATAATAATAAATTTAACTAGTAAATACATAAACTATAATTTGGATTAGATGACTTATTTATAATTTATAAGTGGATCTAAATAAAGTTTGTTATAAATTTCATCTGATTAAGTTATAATTTGGCTTAGTAACCTTAAGAAATTATAATATGAAATTGATTTAATTATTTTTATAGTTGACAATTAATTATATTGCTAACAAATGATCATAAGGGTTTATATTCAATAATCAATGCTTCCAATTAAAATTTCATAGTTTGGAGTTATTGATAAATAATATTTCAATTTATTTTAGAACTACCTATTAATTATTAATTTGAAAACTTTACTTTCTAAGCAAATTTTGGGTTGGTAAACTTTTATTTGGTTACGACGCACTTGTAATTCGGAAACATTCAGTTAGATGAGATTTATTGGGATTGTTAGCTGGCATTTCAATTTAATATGAATTATTAGTATATATCGCTATGATTGTCAGTTTAAATTTAATATGTTCATAGTCCTTGACCAATTGTTTACTTCAAGCATCATGCAAGTGACATAACTGATGTTATTATACAAGTTACAAGAAGCTAGACAATATGGCCTTTCTCAATTTGGATAGTACTCTCATCTAGTAGTAGTAGGTTAAATTTATAATAGTTAAATCTAATAGTAGTCAAATTTATCTCCTAACTTTAAGGGAACATAAGACTAGTAAAAAGAAGAGTTACATTTAAAGTAGAGGCGATTTTCATAGTTGAGATCCATAGTAAAATCTATTTTGTTAGAACATTAATATTAATTGGGAAGTGGAGAAACTTTACTTGAAAAACAAAAGAGAATCAAACCTGAAATCCTTTAACATAAGACTTGACATATCTTGTGAGTCTCAAATCAAGTAATCATAATCTTTGTATATGTCTAATGAACTTAGTTTTAATTAAGTTAGAATTAATTGTTCTAGATTATTGGATCCTTATCCTTATCGAGAAAATGAGTTTTCAAGAAACGTATCCTATGATCACTTAGAGAATTAAATTGAAGTAAAGAAAATGGAAATTATAAGGTTATTATTTTGTAGAAAATATCTAAGGGTAAAACGATACTTCAAGTGGAATAATTAGTTAGTTATCTCTTATAATATTGCAAAGGAATTGACATTGGTTGTAAAACAACTAGAAGAAGATTGATTCAAATTTTTTTAGGGTCTCTATTTTATGTTAGTTGATTAGCAAGTATTAGACTCTCTTCTAATCTTATTTTCAAACAATTAGTGATTAAAATATTGCGGTTATTAAAGCTTATCATTAATAGTTCTTTTCTTTTTCCTTCAAACAAGTGAATATTAAATTTATTTTCAAAGTATTATTTTAAGATAATTTAATCTTCTTTAAGCAAATTAGTGCCTTTCAAGCATTAAGATTCATATTTAAAGTAAGGTTATCATTTGTGGGAAATAATTAAAGATAGAATTTATGTTGCTTCAAGTAGAAGAATTAGATGGTTATCAATAATGCGGTTACTTTTAATCTTATTAATATTAAGTTTTTTCTTCAATCAAGTAAGTGTTAAAATTCATTTCTAAGGCCTTCTACCTAGGCAGTGGATTTTCTTTAAGCAATTCAGTACCTTCCAAGAAGTTTTTTTTCATAAGTTATAATTTTACAAGTTTTCAAGCAAAAATTCTTTGTATACTATAGTTCTTTTTCATGATTGTATTAGTATATTGCTTTACATAAGATTCATGATTTCAAAATTAGAATTCTTAGTTAGACAACTAAACAAGAGGAGACGAAACCAAAACCTTAGCAGTGTTCGGTATCTATGGTGCCTCTAGGTCACGCTTATGGGTAATACCATCTTGTTGAACTACTGCACTTAGCACCTAATAAAGCTACACTAAGGACGTCTGTGGCATCGTCCCTATAAAACGCCGGGTAGAAATAAGGGTCATATGGAAGTTAAAAATCCAAGGGGCAGGTAATCCCCCTTGGATCGATAATCTAAAATGATAATGTTTTAAAATGAATTTACATCCGCTCAGCTAAACCTTAGAAAACCCTATCAGGGCTTGGTGGTGTGTGATGATTTGGAATTTATCTATCTTGATGATTTTCAGAGGATGATAACAATTTAAGGATAACGTTTTTAATAGGAATTAGGACTTAGTTATTTTAGGCCACAAGCGGAAGGCCACCTTGAGCCTTTTTGCTATAGAGCTACCATCATGGGTAGCAACTGCAGAGGAACTGTCTGGGACAATGCCACCAAACAGTTTACATTAAACCATAGTTAGAAACCAGAACTACATACTTTACGCCTTGATCTTGTGCCGAAACGGGTATGTAGGCAGTCTAGGGATGAAGTTGTCCCTTGTACTCAGGCATTCGGGGATGGGGATTAGGATTGGTTATGAGTGAGTAGTTTGTTCTTGAAGCTCCTTGGTCTTTAATCAAATGATGCAAATAATAATTAAAAGGTTAAAATTAATTCAATGCATACTCAGAAGGAATCTCGTATGGATTCGCTTGACTCCCTGAGGCTTTAGGCCGAATTCTGAGGTGGAACTCAAGCTTGTTTATGTAATTAGTTTAATACTCCTAAGGATGGTGACCTCGGTGCACTCCTAGTAGGGGAGTGTAGTCTTTAGAGAGTGGCTCAGGACCCGGATGGTCCCGATGAGTCTAAAGTCTCTGGCCAGAGCATATCCTATTCTTATGAATAGATGCCTACCCCGTTTGGGTAGATGCCTATCCTGGATTGGATAGATGAAACCTCCTGCCCCGTATGGACAGATGGCTAACCCGTATGGTTAGCTGCCTAACCCGTATGGTTAGATGCCTAGTCCCATATGGATAGATGCCTAACCCGTATGGTTAGATGCCCATCCCAATTGGATGGATGCCTATCTTGTTTGGGTAGATATACCTGAGTATGTGAGTGAATAAAAAATAAATAAGAATAAGTAAGAATAAGAAATTAATATTGTTATATATTAAAAAAAATAATTTAAATAAAAAAATCAGTTGAGTTTTTGGATTAAGTTAAGTGGATTATTACAGTTTGGATTGATTATTCAGAACCAACTATAACAAATCCACCCTTGTCCTCCAAATTTTCCACCATCGAAAGTTGAACCTGTTCATCACTATCGACAATGTCAGATTTCCTGAGTATAGCTCTTGCACCTATTTCCTCAGATCTACAATTGTTGATGATGATGAAATGGTCTTTGAATGTAATCACAAATTTTGAATGCAAGGTCGTGAAAAACACATGAACATGGAAAACTCTAATCACACACACATGCTTGCATGAAGATTGATGTAACTTTGCCCCACAATGCTTAAATAATGAATATGCAACCTTGAATCTATGAAAATTCTCAATGATGAATTCTTCATAGATGCACAAATACTTTAGGTATGGAGACTTAGGTTAAAATTAATTAATGGGTAAAAGTACAAAATCGTGTCACGTTTCAGACGAATCTATCAGCACAAGTGAATTTAAATAATTTTCTAACTAAAAATTAATTTTAGTCAAATATATGTGTAGACACCTAAAAATGGTCAACGCTTGCAGAGGCATACTTTAACATTTGTGCATTGCCTCATTTTAGGTTTTTGCGTCGCATTAACATTTCTCCTATGTCACGCATTTGGTCTTTATCATTTGCGAACATCGAGTCATACCTCTACATTCTTCATTTGTCTCGCTCTCAAATTTGGTCTTGTCGACAACATTATCCAGTCATGATTTTGATCGATCTTATCCTGTCGCATCAATGTGCGTGCTCATTTGTCATCATTTTGGACATCATCAATCCTAATTAGGGTTTTGTCCTCTTATCAATCTTGTCGATTTGTGATCGATTTGTCATCGATCATTGTCCTCTTTTCAATCTTGTCGTTTTACGATCAATTTGTCATTGATCGTTGTCATATTCGATCTTGTCATTTTGCGATCGATTTCTCATCGATCGTAGTCATTTTTAATCCTGTCGTCTTGCAATCTATTTTGTCATCAATTCTTGTCCTCTTGTCAATCTTGTCATTTTGCGATCGATTTGTCATCGATCGTTGTCTATCTCAATTATGTCAATTTGGATCAATTAGTCATTGTTCCTCGTCAATTGGCGTATTTATCAATCAAATCATTTATCACATTGGTCCTTTGATAATCAGAATCATGACCGAGTCAATTATCTTTCATCAAGACCTAATTCATCTTCTAGGGTTTTGTGATTTAATCATTTAACCTTGTTTGTCATTTCTCTCTAGGATTAATAATTTATTTATTTATCCTAGGTCTTCTTGTCACAATTAAATGTTCATTTAATTGGCTAATTATTCCTCTTTGTGAATTAATTAATAAATGAAAAATTATTAATTAATTTACCTAATTTCTAATTTTCATCAATTCCTAATTCCTAAATTCTTCTTTTTCTAATTTTCTAATTTTCTAAATTCTTAATTTCAATTTCCTCCTATTTCTCTCCTAAATTCATGGGAATGACATAGAAATTTGTCATAATTTGTCATAATTGACAATCAATCAATTTTTGACATAGAAATTTGTCATAATTTGTCATAAATTATCAATCAACAAATTTTGCATAGAAAGTGCATAATTTGTCATAATTGACATAATTGATTTGCAATTTCCATTTGAATTGAATCATGCTAATTTAATCATCTCTCCAATTCTTCTATAAATTGGATGAATTTCTTCAATCAAATCCCCTAATCAGATTATCGAATTTCTAATCAATCACGCTTCGAGTACTTTTGAGCAATTTTCTTACCTACTTGCTTTCAATCATGTATGTGCATTTGTAGGTGAGATCCACAACCAAACTATTTGAAGAGGAAAGAAGAACAATGGAGCCGCATGAAGGGAGCATTCATACCCACATATGGTTTGCATAGTCTTTATATTTTGAATGTTTCATTTTCATGTCTTTGTTGAGTGTGTTTAGGATAGATCATTACATTTTGAGCTTTTGTGATTGAGCTAATGATTAGTGTTTTTATATTGCTTGTGATTATTCCCGAATTCCTATGCTACAATATGGTCTATAGAGATTCCTTATAGCTATCTTATATATGGTCCACAAATTTTCCAATTGGAATTGTCCACTAAATGTATATTTTATACCACTTGGGTCTACTTACCAATTTTATTTTATTTTTTAAAAAACTCGATGTTTCAACTACTCTTATAAATAATATTTTTTTTGAAATGTAAAAATACCCTTTTATAGATCTATAAGTGAATTTTCAAAGATATATATCTTTTAATATTTTAATTAGTTTTTTTATATTTTATATATATTTTTTATTGAAAGTAGGTCATCAGCACTAAAATATAAGGTTGATTATCTTGTCAAGGAAAAATACTTAAATTTATTTAAATTTTTTTTAAAAATATGATGCACTAGAGAAAAGAATCGACATCAAGATGATATAATTATTTTCTAATTTGGATAAATAATTAAGAAAAAAGGTGGTGCCAAATGGAAAGAGTTATATTTCAGTACACACAACTTTTCAAATTTATTAAAAATATATATTTATAAAAAAATAGTAAAAAATAAATCCATGCACTAAAGTTTCAAGTTAGCAATATACACAAAAAAATAAAAGAAAAAAGGTAAAATTTACAATATAAAGTGTGACACCTTGTGTAACTTCAATTTCAACATTTTATTAGGAACTAAATTATAGTGTTTACTATATTAAAGACTATATTCAAATAATTTTCTATTTTTAAAAAAAAATTGCAAACATAAAATACACAAAAAATATACATTTTGTTAGTTTGCATCATTTCAAAATTTTAAAAATATATTTCACTTTCTAGTGATACAATTTAAAAAGTTTAATTAGCATTGGCCATTTCATTTATAAAAGTGTGACTCAACTTTGTACTTTTACCCTAATATGATGTCTTTATATAAGGATCCCTAGGTAAATTACCGATTAGGTTGACCTCCAATGGTCATGTGTAGCCCCATGGATTAGATGCTATTGGGGAGATATAGAACCTACCCCATTTCAAATTGGGGCCCATTTGTGAGGGACCATGGCATTTTGGGGCGTTGTGGTCCAAACCAGGGCATCCCACACCTTGGTCCTTCTATAAGTAGGACCAAAATAAATAGCCAGGGGGAAGGTTATCCCATGATAGGACCCAAAAAAGGGTGTTCATGAAATCAATGTTGGAGAATAGGGACAAATTGAACCTAGAGAGGGGATGGGGGTAGGACATGCTAAATTGGGAGCACAAACATTAGGTGTAAATTGATCCAGTTACAATCTACGATGCTACAATTTAGACAAAACATTTGAATTATTTGACATATTGCCTTAAAGAGAAATTGTCTCATGGAATGCCATGATTGTAGGTTTGTACAAAACAAATTTGTTGAAATTTAAAAAAAAAAAATTCAAGAAAATAAAATAGATAGACATACAACCAAATTCCACAATCTTTGCCATTATTTTGTAAATATGGAAGTTAGAGAAATTGGCATAACAAATTAAAGCAACAAAGTATTTCTAGATTCAAGAAATGTATTTTATGTTATGGAAGGGACTGAGAGATGTTTGGTAGAGAACTTCAAAGAAATGTGGTTGTGCAGCATGCCATAATCACAAGAAGAAGCAAAGTACGTGATATATTTGACAAAGAACCCCAAAGAAATGATGAAGCACAAGAAAGACAGATGAAATAAAATCTAAAAGGAATGAAGTCTTATGGAACTCCATGATTTTAGGATATACACCAAATAGGTTTATTAAAACCATTTTAGAAACTTTAAAACAAATACACTTAGTGATTATAAAGCCAAATCCTTTACTCTTTTCGAATCTTCACTTCACCCTTGGCAAGAGTGTAAATAATTTAAAACCCCCAAATAAACTCAAAGACAAAGCTCTAATTTCCAATCACTGGCAATGAACCCATAGGGAATAAAATTCCAACAAAATAGCAAGTGGAGATAGGCAATATTTCTTCTTTCTATTCAAATTTGGAAATGAAAATTTTAAATGAATGGTTGGATCTTTCTAACCTCTCTTACAAACTACTCACTTAGAGCTTCTAACAGCTCAAGCAATCATTTCTCAACACAAAATAAGTTTCTATTGCAAACTCCTCTTAATAAATTAGAGCACACACTTCTTCTTCTTTGACTTGTAGTTCAAAACATTCTTCCAGACTTATAGATTTGGGAAATATTCTTCCCTTTTGTCTTTTGCTATCCAAATTAATTTCCCACTAAAAAAATTTCAAAATTAAAATTGACCTATCTTCATTTATTTTGTTGGCAATAATTTACTCAATTACAGCAACCTCCGAAGCAAGTTGGGGATGCAATCCCAAAACAAATCTTCCAGCTACAACAAGTAACTTCTTTGCTGGCTACTCCTAACAAGTAGGTAGCAAAAACAACCTTAGGGAAAACAAATTAAAATTTAAAATTTTAGAACTCCCCCTTTGTCTTGATCCATCAAACAAGACCATTATTGATCCAAATAAACTATGCCCAAATTTCTTCTTAGGACCTAGAAGATATCCCTATTCAATGGCTTGGTGAAAATTTCTAGTAACTGCTACCTAGATTTACAAAATTTCAATTTTATTTTATCATTTCCAAATAATTCTCTGATAAAATGATATCTAATTTCAATGCTCTTTCTTCTTTCGAAACACAAGATTATTTGTCAAATCTATCAAATTGATGAAATATTGTGACAAAATCTTATTATTCAATCCTCTTGCCCTTCCTTCAAATATGTTAAGATTCTTCTTAGCCAAATTGCTTGACATGTTGCTGCATTCATATATGTACTCAATCTTAGTTGTAGATAGGGAAACTATAGGTTGTTTCTTGGAAGCCCATGAGATAGATCCCAAACCCAAATGAAACACAATGTAGCCTAATGTACTCTTTCTATCATCCACACTTTCTGCCCAGTCACTATCCAAGTAACCAACTAACTCAAACTCATTTGTTGCATTATACAAAATATCATATTCTTTGGTGCCATTCACATACCTCATGATTCTCTTACCTGCTTGCCAATGGGATTCTTTTTGAGTATCCATAAATCTAGAAATCAAACTTATGGCATGCTTTATATTGGACCTAGTTGTGATATTCTATGTTAGACCTATCTTTGGGTTCGGATATGATTTGTGGAAGATTGTTTGATGTTGTAAAGCAGAAAATCGAACCCTAGGTGTTCTCCCCCACTCCAAGGAGAAAGGGGTCACTAGGATTGACGGTTTTCACTTAGGAGGGACTTTACATTCAAAAGAGGGGTTGAAACCCACAAGATCCAATCCCACACAATGTAGGATTGGATTCTAAATGAGTTTCAAGGGTTAAGACAGCAAGGCTACCCTCTTTTGTAAAGATTGTAGATAGAAGATTGAACTAGGAATGTATGTAGAAGCAAGAAAGATTCGCTTGTAAACAGAGATGGGGATACGGGATGAAGCTGCGGACCTGGAATTAGCAGTAAAATGTCGAGATGATGCTGTTCTGCAAATTCGGGCGAAAGTTGACGAGACGATGGCGCCCAGCGTGCACACGGTCCTCTGAAAAATCCACGAAACGAATGGGGATCTGTTAGTCTCTGCACAAGGATTCCAGATCTTCAATTACAGCCGTGTACCTACAACCTACACACAGAAAAGAGAGGATGATTGGGGGGTTAGGGATTAGGGGTTTTCCTTTAGGTCAAACCCTGGTTTTGGAATTAACCAAGAAATGAGAATGCTGTAAATGTAAATGTTTGTAATGTAAACAAGTACTGATACCTTGTTGTAAGAATGTTTGTATTCTTACATGCGAAAGTGTGATGTATGTTATTTGTTATGTGTTGTAAGTGATCTCCTCTTCAATGGTTGAATCCTTGTCTTGAATGCAACACCTAGCCTTGAATGGAGACTTAGAATGATCAATTGCTTGAAGGAATGCTTGAATGCTTGAATGTTTGAATGTTTGCCTAGCGCTTTCACCTCTTGTACACATATTTCCTTCCTCCTCAAATGGGAGAGGAAATGTAGTTTATATACTTGTCAATTAGGGTTGAAAGATTTATTTTTCCAACCTTGGGCCGACCAGGAAACAATATTTCCCGAATTGCAAACTTAAAGACCCGAAGCCCCAAAAGAGACCGGGCCCAAAATAGGGCCAGGGACCAGGGTGCTGGGTGCCCTAGTCTTGAAGGACCAGGGAATTGGGTGCCATGGTCCCACCTCCAGGGACAACAGGGTGCAAGGAGGATCAGACCAGGGTGCTGAAAAATGCAGTTTTTGATGTCATGAACAAGTTTCGGGGTCTCCATTCAGGTTCAGTGTTGCGCCGCCATCGTGAAGACCCAAATGTAGTCAAAATTTCAAGTGTCACAATTTTAGGACGCTACATTTAGCCCCCACTTTAGCGGGAGTATAAGCGTACGCCCATACTTCCGGTAAAGTACAAGGAAACAACATTGAGAAACTTTCACCACGTCAAGAAGGCAAGATATACCAAGCCCCCAGTGGACTAAGGATATTACGACTTCGATTGACAAAGTAAAAGGGAAGATCATGAGGGAGAACCATGACTATCAGTAGTAAGGTTCCCTCACTATGAGTCATGCAAGAAAGATATCAAAAATTTTCAAGGCAAAGCTAAATTTGTCAAGAAATTTTCAAGTATCTTGAAGAGATATGAACAGGGTGTATGCCCCCCTACGTTAAAGCGATCGTACATGCCTCATTGGGGGTGATTTCTTTAAGGTAGTGATACATATAGGAAACGAGAAGGAAAGGAGCACGTTATCACAAGGATTTAGCCCCCAAATGTGAGATAAGCCCAAGGATAATAGACACAAAACACAAAGCACAAGGTGACTTCGCTTTCCTTGGGGTTAGTATGCTGTATGATAATTCATGTAAATCATATGTATGTATGCATAATTGTTCTTCATTCCCCAATCAAGGAAGGTCACCTAGAAGAAGGGAACACATGTGTCTTTTGAGTCAACATGAGAGAGACCAAAAGAGATCTCAATGTTTTGCATCATCCTCAAGTAGACAACACTAAGGACAACAAATAGAAGAATGAGAATAACACATAGAAGAAGTAACAATAGGGAGGAGGAAAGAGTCTTCTATGCTAATGAAATAGTCTAGCACGTCATCTACCCCCCGATCTTGCTGATCAATGTTTCGGGAAGGCAGGGAACACGCTAGAGGAGGAACATCCAACACAGCAGATGGAGCTATCACAAGGTCCAAACAAGGGCTATGTTCATGTTCCAAGCCACGTTGTTCTTGTCTAGGAGCTAGGATAAGTGCTTTAGAAAATTCGTTAGATAAATTGTTATCAACATCAACATATTCATATTCACTATTAGAATGAAAAGAAGTAACATTTTCATCATGAATAACATTTTCATCTATATCATCATCAAGATTTATAAAAATAGGATCTTTAACTCGCACAGGATCAAGACCATCATGCATCTTATGTTTAGGAGATTTTGGCTCAATTTCTGGTTGAGGAGAAAATGGAATAATGCTAGCTAAAGGTGTTTTTGGGGATTGCAAAGTTTGAGAAGCAGCTGCCTGAGCTCTAAGATGACGCTTCCGTCGATGTTCACGTGCAGAACGATTTCGTCTAGTTTTAGTAGGAAGTTGAGAAGATTGAGGAGGAGGAATGTTCTCATCCTTATCACTTGGGTGTTTAGGTTGTGGTCTCTTAGGTTGGATAATAGGAGAAGAAGAAGGTCTCTTCTCTGTATAAAAAGAAGGAGGAGGAACTGCTCCATATAAAGGAAGAATATTTGGTTTAGGAAGGAGACCAAGTCCATCATGACGAGGAGGTATAGGTCTACTTTTAGAAAGTTTATTAGGCATAGACATAGTCACATCCATAGGGATGGGTTGGGAATCTTCTTGAGGAAAGACATTAGTTTTATCTTTCAAAGGAAGAACTTCCTTCTCAAGAATGATAGGAATATCAAGTTTGGGTGTTCTAGGTTCACTTAGAGATAGGATCATATCTTTTTTCCACTTTTGATAAGATTTGAAAAGATGATCACTTCACGGAGGAAGAGATTGGAATTGTTTAGGCCAGAAATAATCAATAGGAACACTAGAAGTTCTTTTAGCTAGTTTAAAGAGACTATGATTGACAGTAACAACTTCACTATTATGGGGAAATTTCAAACACTTGTGAATAGGAGAAGCAATAGCTTTCATGGAAGATAGCCAAGGATAGCCTAGCTTCACACGAAATTGTTCGGACGATGGAATAATAGCAAAGCTTACATCAAGGGATTTGTTATGGACCTCAATAGGTAGTGTAATAGAACCAATTGTAGGAGAAGAAAATGCATTGAATAGTTTCACAACCACATTTGTTTTGTCATAGATCACTTGATTCAATTACAAAGTAAAAAGAAATTCTTCAGTAATGACATTAACCATACAAGAAGGATCAATAAGCACTCCACACAAGGTGTATTCTTGACTTTTGCAACTATATATAAAGGACCATCAGGTGCCCTGATAGTTTCACTAGAATCAAAGGTGATGGAAGGTTCTTTAGGGATTTTCTGCTGCTCTACAAAGTTAATCACATTCGGAGTCATAGACACAAGACTATCAGCTGAGACAGAGGAATCATTAGTATCAATTGCATTAGAGGTATGAGAAGGTAATGGGTCAGTAAAAATCTGAAGATTTTGGTTAGGAGGAGCTACAGATGTGTTGCCTTTATCATTCACACCAGAAATAGAGATAGTATTATTATCAATCAAATCTTGAATTTTACCCTTTAAAGCAAAACATTTTTCGGTATCATGCCCAGGTTGACGATGAAATTGACAAAAAGATTTGTTATCAAAATAGGGTGAATTAATCTTTGTAGGATCTATTTGCCTTATAGGAGGAAGAGTAAGCACATTTTGTTCCAATAACTTATTCATAATACTATGCAATGATTCATTTAAAGGAGTAAACTTTCTTTCTTTCTTGAAAAACTTAGAAATAGGAGGCACACCTGATGCTGCATTCACATTGTTGTTGATGATGTTTTCATTGAATTTAATGGACTCTCTGTTCGGTTTAAACTTCCCAAATGGTTGTTGACTACTATCCCCTTATCACTCAGAGCCATAGGATTTGCTTGTTCCATTTGACTCACAGTCAGTTGATAATTGTGAAGAGTTGCACACAACTGTTGGAAAGAAGTAAACTCAGAAAACAAGAGTTTTTCTCTAATATCTTTTTGTAAATTAGAAATAAAGATTCTTTGAATATCATTGTCAGGTACTGGAAAAGAAATTTGAGCATACAAATGCTTATATCTACCAATGAAATCAGTCACTTTTTCTTTAACACCTTGTTTACAATGCATTAAATCAATCAAAGTAACTTTAGGACTTATATTGTTTTGAAATTGTTGAATAAAAGCATTTGCAAGTTGTTGGAAAGAAGTAATAGAATAAGAAGGCAACAAGCAATACCATTGTAGGGCTTTGTCTCTTAATGTTCTAGTAAACAGTTTTGCAAGCAACCTTTGGTCATAAGCAAAATCAGTACATATTGTTTGAAAGGTCTTAACATGTGTTAGAGGATCACCTTTACCATTGTAAAGCTCCAATTGTGGGAGTTCAACATGCTTAGGGGGGATAGCTCGAACAATGTGAAGAGAAAGTGGGCTTGCAACATCAAATGTGGGCACACTAAACTTAGATTGATTCATAGAGGCAATTTGTTGCTGTAAAGAAGAGACAGTTTGTGCAAGATTGTTAATGGTCGCTTCAGTCGAAGAGTTCATATTAGACGTGTTAGATTGTGATGGAGGTATAATGTTATTGAAAGAAGGTATTGATTGAGAGTAAGGTGGCGGGATACTATGATAGTTAGTCATAGGAGATGATTGGAAAGGAGGAACACTACAAGGAGGAATGGAATGATTAAATGAATTGCCCCCTTGCGCCAGGTTCATTTGTGGAGATGTAATAGGAACACTTACTGAAGGAATGAATGAAGAAGAAGGATTGAATGAAGGAAGAGGGTTAATTGAAGAAGAATGATTTCCCCCATGACTGGTGATCATAGGTGGAATGTCTTGTATAGAAGTAGTCATTATGTTTGATGTGAAAGTAGGTATACTAGCAATAGAAGTTGTCAAAGGGATAGAATGATTGTCTTGAGTAGGAGGTTGTGTATAACCCAAAGTTTCAACACAACTCTTCATAGGCATCACATTTGAATCCACAATGTGTGCAATACCACACAAAATATCAATTCCATTCTTATCACTTTGAAGCATACGTTTTAGACCCTCAATTAAAGGAAGAGCTTGACTATCAGGGTATTCTTGAGACATCCATTGTCGAAAATCATCAAATTGGTTATCCAATTTCGAAAGTTGTTCTCCAGAAACCTCATGGAGAGCTTCTTCATCATTAGGAGGATTAGAGGAATTACCCATGTCCTCATTAAAAAGGCCATTCAAATTAGGATCCATCTCCTCGGTAATTAAACCTTGGAAAGACTTAATTCTAAGGCTTCGCCTAATGGGAATAGTATAAGTAGGGCTTATTGTTGTAAAACTCATGCACTAGGGAGAGAGAAGATTTTGAATTTAGAGGTAGCAAATTTCAATAAAATCAGCCAATCTCCAAAATTTAAGCTGTTAAATGCAATCAGGACAATCTCCCAAAATTTCGGAAAAAATGTCCGGGACCGTGGCGAACGGAGTGCACACGGTCCTCGCAACTTTTTCCGAAATTTTCAAGGATGAAAGTTATGATGATTTTAAAGCTAACCTGAAAAAATTGAGTGATTTTACGATCTGTAGATAGGCCAAATTAAAGTTGCAATCTCAAAATTGAACCCTACCAAGATTGTTGAAAAATGCAAAATTTGAATTTTGAAAAAGAGAAGGAAATTGAAATTTTGAATTTTATGATTTTAGAGGGAATACTAAAAGCAATGCAGGTTTTGAAATTTAAAAATTGACTCAATTTCACACAAAATTCAATTTTGAAAGTGGAAATCAAGGTTGTCGCAATTAAACATTTAATTTCAAAAGTCACAAACTGCAAAAATTTGAATAAAGCACTGAAATTTCGAATGAATGCCAACACACTTTTCAAATTTAGGACAGTAAGAAACACAATTTTGACATGAATTTCAGTTTCAACAATTTTTGAATGATTAGAAGCCTTAATCCAAGCAATCCCTAGACCAACTTTGACTGTAATTTTGAAAGTGTTAGAATTGATAAAATCAACCAAAATTCTGGATTTTAGCAGAAAAATACAGTAAGATCTAGCTCCCGAAATTTCAGAAAAAATGTCGGGGACGATGGCGCTCGAGGTGCACACGATCCTCACAACTTTTTTCCAAATTTTCAGGGATGAGAGATATTATGATTTTGTTGCGGAATCCAAAGTTACAGCCGATTTGGAAGTGTTTTGATCAGTGAAATCATCAGTCAAAGGCTGAATCAAGAGGGTTTTAAAAATTAGGGTTTTGACACTTAACCACTTAATTTTCAAAATTAAAGCATAGGTATGATTTGATAATTTGTAGTAGAAGGGTAGATCTGAAACAAGCATTAACAATTAAACATTTCGCAAGCTCAATTATTAAAAAGAAAATTTTAGGGTTTTTATGCAATTAACCTCTTAAATTTGCAAAAGATCAAACATGAAAATGTAATTAAGGAAGCAAATTTTCAGATCTAACCATGAATAATCAGAATTAGGATGTTCACATTGGGTTCACCAAAATGTAAAGCGGAAAATCGAACCCTAGGTGTTCTCCCCCACTCCAAGGAGAAAGGGGGTCACTAGGATTGACGGTTTTCACTTAGGAGGGACTTTACATTCAAAAGAGGGGTTGAAACCCACAAGATCCAATCCCACACAATGCAGGATTGGATTCTAAATGAGTTTCAAGGGTTGAGATAGCAAGGCTACCCTCTTTTGTAAAGATTGTAGATAGAAGATTGAACTAGGAATGTATGTAGAAGCAAGAAAGATTCACTTGTAAACAAAGATGGGGATACGGGATGAAGCTGTGGACCTGGAATTAGTAGTAAAATTTCAAGATGATGCTGTTTTGCAAATTCGGGCGAAAGTTGACGGGACGATGGCGCTCGACGTGCACACGGTCCTCCGAAAAATCCGCGAAACGAAGGGGGATCTGTTCGTCTCTACACAAGGATTCCAGATCTTCAATTACAGTCATGTACCTGCAACCTACACACATAAAAGAGAGGACAATTGGGGGGTTAGGGATTAGGGGTTTGCCTTTAGGTCAAACCCCGGTTTTGGAATTAACCAAGAAATGAGAATGCTGTAAATGTAAATGTTTGTAATGTAAACAAGTACTGATACCTTGTTGTAAGAATGTTTGTATTCTTACATGCGAAGGTGTGATGTATGTTATGTGTTATGTGTTGTAAGTGATCTCCTCTTCAATGGTTGAATCCTTGTCTTGAATGCAACACCTAGCCTTGAATGGAGACTTAGAATGATCAATTGCTTGAAGGAATGCTTGAATGCTTGAATGTTTGAATGTTTGCCTAGCGCTTTTGCCTCTTGTACACATATGTCCTTCCTCCTCAAATGGGAGAGGAAATGTAGTTTATATACTTGTCAATTAGGGTTGAAAGACTGATTTTTCTGACCTTGGGCCGACTAGGAAACAATATTTCCCGAATTGCAAACTTAAAGACCCGAAGCCCCAAAAGAGACCGGGCCCAAAATAGGGCCAGGGACCAAGGCGCTGAGCGCCCTAGTCCTGAAGGACCAGGGTGCTGGGCACCATGGTCCCACCTCCAGGGACAACAGGGTGCAAGGAGGATCAGGCCAGGGTGCTGAAAAATGCAGTTTTTGATGTCATGAACAAGTTTCGGGGTCTCCATTCAGGTTTAGTGTTGCACCGCCATCGTGAAGACCCAAATGCAGTCGAAATTGCAAGTGTCACAATTTTAGGATGCTACAAATGTGTTATGGGGTCTCACCATAGTGTGTGGAAATCCAAATTAGAGTTATTTGCATTGGAAGATATGTTTTGATCATTAATTGTTTATATAGATGCGTAGCACATTGATATGTTGTTAACAATATATTTTGGTGATTGTGAATCAATGAATTGGTCTTTGGAAGGTTTGCTTTGGTCCCCTCTTTCTCTTGGAGTTGATCAACATGTGTTATTTTGGTCTGAAAGGTTTATTTTTGTTTAGGATGACTTGGTTCAAGCTTTGATGATCTATCTTGCATATAAGGAATGTGTACTTGATTGAGTTGAGTCTAGAAAATGAGTAGAATCATGAGATGAGGTGTGGAGTACAAATGTGAAGTGAAGATAGTCAGTAAGGTCTAGTGAAGAGCAGAGAAGAAGAGTTGTGTTCAAATGATATGCAAGCTATGCTGATGCTATGACAAATATATGAGACAGAGTGTTGGCAGTTGAGGTTTGAGTTGTGTGTGCTGATGTTGGTCGCTTGATGTAGGGCTATCCCACATTAATGGTTCCCACTTTTGCCAATGAAGGAAATTGGCGAAAGTGGAGAATTATGCTAGGGGGTTGTTCGAATGAATTGGGGGGGTTCGAGCGAGCCCCCCCTCTGGGTTCAAGCGAACCCTCCATTGGACACGGGTTTGATCGAACCCCCAGTGGGTTTGGGGGTTTGCTCGAACCCCCCCTTTTGCTTGAACCCTGTTTAAAATTGTTTTTTTCAAACTTCTATAAAATCCGAAAATGATAGTTAAACTGCCATTTTCAAATTTGTATTTCTCTATCCAGTGGGGGTTAGAGCGAACCCAACATCAGCACCACATCAGTGTGCCTTGTCTGCAGTAGCCAGCGTGTCTCACATTTCAGCTTTCGACCTACATTATTTTAGGTGCAGAAAATAACCCTTTTTTTGTTTAATAATGTATTTTTTTATTAAATTTATTCAAAAATTAATTAATAATTTGTTTGTTAATTTATTTTTTTAATTAAATAATTGTATATTTATTGTTTTTCAACAATTTAGAAAAACTTTTGATAATTTAATATTTTGATTGAAATTTGTCAATTTGGTTTTAAAATTACATAACTGTATATGTATTTTTTTTCAACTTTTTAAAAAATGTTATGAAAAACTTAGAAAACAAAGGTAGTAAATTAGAAATTAGAAAAACATTAGCAAAAAAATAAAATTAGAAAAATGTTACAAATCTAAATATAATAAATTAAAACATTAGAAAAATTAATAAATTCTAACTTAAAAAAACATTAGAAAACTTAGATAACAAATTTAAACAAATTAGACAAAATAAATCCTCTATAATGTGACCCCTTTTCACATCCTATTACACACACAACATGACCCCTTACGACTCCTTAAGACCATATATGCCCCTGATGACACTATACACTCCCTTAGGACCATAGATGATCGCATAGTGGACCCTAAGGGGTCACGCGTGGTCCTAAGGGGTCACGCATGTGTTCTAACACATGCATGACCCCTTAGGACCGTATGTGACCCCTTATAAAAGCCTAATGTGTATGACACACCCCTTAGTCCATTACATAGTGTCCTAAGAGGTCATATGTTGTCCTAAGGGGTCACACATGTGTGACCCCTTAGGATCACATATGACCCCTTAGAACATCCTAGTGTACATACGACATTCCCCTTAGGATCAAATAGTGTCCTAAGGGGTCATATGTAGTCCTAAGGGGCCACACATGTGTTCTAACACATGCGTGACCCCTTAGAACCGTATATGACCCCTTATAAAATCCTATTGTGAACGACATATGCCTTACTCCATCACATAGTGTCCTAAGGGGTCATATGTGGTTCTAAGGGGTCACACATGCGTGACCCCTTAGGACCACATATGACCCCTTATAACATCCTAGTGTAAATATGACATTCCCCTTAGGACATCATATGTGGTCCTAAGGGGTCACACATGTGGTCTAACACATGTGTGACCCCTTAGAACTGCATATGACTCCTTATAAAATCCTAGTGTGAATGACATACCCCTTAGTCCATCACATAGTGTCCTAAGGGGTCATATGTGGTGCCAAGGGCTCACGCATGTGTTAACACATGTGTGACCCCTTAGGACCACATATGACCCCTTATAACATCCTAGTGTACATACGACATTCCCCTTAGGATGTCATATGTGGTCCTAAGGGGTCACACATGTGTTTTAACACATGCGTGACCCCTTAGAACCGCATATGACCCCTTATAAAATCCTAGTGTGAACAACATACCCCTTAGTCCATCACATAGTATCCTAAGGGGTCATATGTGGTCCTAAGGGGTCACACATGTGTTAACACATGCGTGACCCCTTAGGACCACATATGACCCCTTATAACATCCTAGTTTACATACAACATTCCCCTCAGGATCACATAGTTTCCTAAGGGGTCATATGTCATCCTAAGGGGTCACGCATGTGTTAGAACACATGTGTGACCCCTTATAAAATCCTAGTGTGAACGACATACCCCTTAGTCCATCACATAGTGTCCTAAGGGGTCATAAGTGGTCCTAAGGGGTCACTCATCTGTTAACACATGTGTGACCCCTTAGAACTACATATGACCGCTTATAACATCCTAGTGTACATACGACATTCCCCTTAGTATCACATAGTGTCCTAAGGGGTCATATGCGGTCCTAAGGGGTCACACAAGTGTTCTAACACATGCGTGACCCTTGAGAGTCGTATATGACCCCTTAGTCCATCACATAGTGTCCTAAGGGGTCATATGTGGTCCTAAGGGGTCACACATGCGTTAACACATGAGTGACCCCTTAGGACCACATATGACCCCTTATAACATCCTAGTGTACAAATGACATTCCCCTTAGGATCACATAGTGTCCTAAGGGGTTATATGTGGTCCTAAGGGGTCACATGTGTTATAACACATGCATGACCCCTTATAAAATCTTAGTGTGAATGAGATACCCCTTAGTCCATCACATAGTGTCCTAAGGGGTCATATGTGGTCCTAAGGGGTCACGCATGTGTTAACACATGCGTGAACCCTTAGGACCACATATGAACCCACATAACATCCTAGTGTACATAAGACATTCCCCTTAGGATCACATATTTCATATTTAATAATTTTATAATCATATGCCCATTACAAAAATACAATGACCTCTATTTTTTTGAGATATGGAGTTCAATAACAAACAATGTCAAAAAATTTAGAGAAGTTACATTCCATTTTGTAGATCAATGCCCATGTTTTAGTTTCAAACAAAAAAGTTAATTTTGATATACACACAAATATTTATACGTTACAATAAAATATAGGTCTAATTTTTTTTTGTTATTGACATAAAAATTATATATATCATGTTCTTGAATTTTTTATGTATTCAAGATTTAAATATATATATCTCTCTATCTCTCTAAAATATATGTTATCTCTCTCTTTGAAATATTTGAATTTTTTATTTATTCAAATATTTAAATTTTTGATTATATATATCTCTCTCTCTCTGAAATATATGTTATCTCTCTCACTCTCTGTCATGAAAATGATCTCTCTCTCTCTCTACAATTTAACCAATTTTAATTTTTAATGTTTTAAATTGAATGCACTTCATGTGTGTGTGTGTTTACGTATTTATTTTAACTTTATGACATACCTATATAGATGGCATCCCAGGATATACCTTCACAGGCTCCTGATTAGGATTCGCCTGCATAGGCTCCTAATCAAGAGCCACACATTGATCATATAGATCCTCCACACCAAGATCCCCAATAGCCCGACATTGCTACCATTTTCTAGTATAGTGATCGTGAGCTGCATAGGTTGAGGGTCATATTAAATTACCCTTGTACTGATGGCGTGTATAAGAGTACATGCACATCCATTTTTGATAGTTTGCAGACATTGAGGGACCACTTAGTTTCTCACACCTCATTCTCACCTCAGGTTATAGAGGACATTTATAGACAGTTGAGGAGTGAGGTGTGTTGTTCTACAAAAAGAGATAACCAAGTTCACCTACAATCTATTTATGAAATAGCCAACTTCATACAATGAAGAACTTCAAGACTTGGACAACATAACAAGTATATGAATCCTTCTACTCTTTAGGCTCTACAAAAACTAGGTGGGTGTACCCTTGATGGATTGAATCAGACTCATTACCCACATATGATAGCATCAATAAAAGCAGATAGATCTCAGAAGCCTTAACAACTAGGAGGTTACTGCAGATGGGCAAGTTCTACATTGACATCTCAACTAAGTTGAAGCATGAGATAGGTGAAACAAACTAAAACTACAAACATAAAAGTAAATGGATATTTGACCATTAAAAATCTCTGAGAATTCCCAGAATCTGCAAGACCAATGCCTTATCCAAAGGCATGGAGTCATACATCAAACTGCAAACGAAAAACCTCTACTACAAATCCATCTTCATCATTAAATATTCCTGCATAAATGCATTACTTAGCTCATTCACAAAATCATTAGATCTTAAACATATATTCCATTATTTATGATCGATTACAGAATTTAAATTCATCATTGAAGAATGCCTGCAAACACTCACAACAATCTCCTTGAGATGACAAATTCCAGCTTCCTTGAGGATTTAATTTGCAACAAAGAAATACATATCTTAGAGACATTTCTCTGTGAATTTATGCATGCCTTACATACATAAGAACCTGCAACAAAAAGAACACCTACAACAAGAAGATATACTCCATTACTTGAAAGAAAACATTATATTACAAACATGGAAAAACTCAGAATTGGAAACCAAGGTTAAGGAGCCTTGCACAAAAATATGGAACCTCTACAAAATGAGAAGAATTTGGAATAAGAAGGAAGAGAGGAATTCGAGATTTCATCTCTGACAATGGCAACTGCCAAATCTTTACATTAACGACCCACACACTTGGCCTACTAAAAATCATTTCTCTCTGACTGAAAAATAAATTCTGAGATCCCAAGGTAACTGCCCCCAAAAAAATTTGCTGTGCATTACACTTGATTGCAAAAATGGATTTCTCATATCGATAGCTTTCCAACGATATACGATACATCTATATTTGGGCAAAAAAATAACCTGCTAGTGAATTAATCTCTTAGGCATGCAGGTCAGTTATTTAAATCCCTGCCTTTTCACTATAGTTTGAAATAATATTGTAAACTTTTTAAATTCCCATGTAGATCTCTGCCACATGTCACCTCTAGATTGGCTCATGAGTCCTTCTGGACTCCACCTATCCTGCCACCTGAGCATGGCCGGACCCAACACTTCCTTGTCTCTTCCTTGTCTTCCTTTTTGGATTGCTCTCCTGTCGGGTCCCACCACTTGGTCGCTAAGTCGTGTCGATTAGCCATCGAGCTAATTTTTGTTGTGACATAGCGACCACCGTTAGATCATCCATGGACTGTCAGATCTTCCTTAACTTTCCCACCCGTTAATTCGCCTGGCCACCTCTCCCTTCTAGCGAGCCCGCCACATGTCACTTCCTGGTTCGTTCTGAGCCCACCTGGACGGCCACCTCAACTGCCACCTTGCTAGTCGCTATGTCGTGGGGGATAACCAGTGAGCACCTTCATCTTGCAGTATAGCGACAACCATTGATCTTCTTTCAACCTGCTTGATCCTTAAAACCTAAGCCGCTCACCATTTTCGCATGTGCTTTGTCGCCAAGTCATGGTGAGTATTTGACGGGCATCTTTCTATCGCGGTATAGCGACCGCCGTTAGATCTCATCGCCTGATCGTTAGATCTATTCAACTTGCTTGACCTTTACCTCTTCGTCCATCTGTGCCACATGGCAGTTTCTGGTTTGCCACCTGATCCACTTGAGCACGGCCTAATCTACCACCTTAGCGCCACCGGACCCACCATTTCACTTTGGTTTGTTCAGCATCAGTCTTTCAGCCAAAATTCCTCCTTCAGCGAGCCATTTACATGTCTCATCAAACCTGCAGTTTCATCAATACCTTTACTTTATCAACGGGACCAACTTTGATTTCTTTGATGTGTTCTATGTCGATAGAAATGAGCCTTCAGAGAAACCTTTTAGAGATCCTTCATGGCCAAGGTTTGTTCGACATTCATTTTGATGACATGCCACCTATTTTGCCGCGTGTCACCATGTGGCACCTTGTGATTTCCTCAGAGTCCACCTCGGCGCCACCTGACCTGCCATGTCTACACCATCAGACTCGTCTTTCTGATAGGCCCCACCGCTTGGTCCTGGGCCTACCACCTCATCAGTCACCAAGTTGCAGTGATTAACAGTCGAGAACCTTCGCATAGCAGTATAGCAATGGACATTCGATCATCTGCAACTTGCTCGCCTGTTAATTTGCCCTTTTACTGCAAAATTGGGCCGCTTTGAGATACGCGTGCACGTGGGGGGACCACCAACGCTGAACTACTCCTTGTCAAAAGCTCGTAAGCTTTGACACTAAGGATATATGTGGCCTTGCTTTTAAATGCAACGAATTTCCTCCACGTGGCCAATGTAGGATAAATGGTCTATGCCTAGGCCTTTGCTTGAAAACCCTCTGAGTCCTTTCTTCTGTCACACGACTCCTGCCATTTGCTTTTGCCTAAAGGTTTCTGAGCCTCTTCAAGAACCATGCATGGGCACTGGCAATATACCAACCAATTGCATTTACTTGGAATTTTCGCATGAGGGGAGGATGCAAACTGGGTTTTATTTTTTTCTTCTTTGAAATGAATGCCTATCGAGATGACCCATTAGGTGGTCCTTTGATAGAAAATGCAAAAATTAGAAATGGGCCTCCCAAATTCATCAAAATTTTGTGAGTCCCAACAATGGCTATGACTGGGGATGGTTGATTGCAAGATCCACACAAGAGTTCAAAATCTTTGGTAGAGCAAACCACCCAAAAAAAATAGGACACATCTCTTCTTCTCAAAAAATAGGGGCTCCTTATTGAAAACCACACAACTGAAGCAAAGCAACTGTACAATATAGAAATTATTTACAAAATGGCCCCAGGCCATCAAAACTGAAATCAATGCTTACCTCTGTCAAACACATGATTTTCACTTCCATGAATTGAAGGTAAGCCTGAAATTTCCCTGTCATCTGCCTGACCAATCACACTTCCACTTCTAATCAGCATATCATACAACGAAAAATTAGCATACTGGTAATCACCAAATAGTTGGAAATCAAACAGATGCTAGAAGTGTTGATCACTATATGACAAAAGAAGGTTATACCCTTTACAATTATTTCCTAGCTGAAAAGAAAAGTAACCTAGCTCCATCTGATCACTGGGAACATCAAACACATGTTGATTACTACTTTGCATAAATGGAAAACACTCATCCATAATATAGGCTTGCAAACTAGAGATAACATTTCCTCATAAAATGACTGCAATTCAATATCTTGCTGATCATAATTCCTATTAGCCTCTTGCAAACATGAAAATGTATCATCACCTATCAATAGTTCATTTGCCACATGCAAATCTTGTCTACTATTCAAATCAACTGTAGGGAGAGAATCAACAACATATGTATCATACTTCACACCCTTAAGAACATCATCAATATCAAAACATATACTAATTGGGTATGAAAGATTGGGGACATTTCTGGATGCATACCTCTGAAGATTAGCAGCCAAGAGTTCTGAGATTTGTTCACTACTTAGTGAACCTTCTCCTTCATTTTCATTTTCCTTAGCTTTACCTTTTGTGCTGTAAACATTGTCCCAATCTGATGCATGCATTAAATCTACAGTGCTTATGTCTTTGTGCACATCAATTTCATCATTACAACAACTTGCATTAGCATCATTATATTTATCATGCTACTCATAAAGTGTTGCAATATGTTGCAATGTTGGTTTCATAACCTTGGTCGCAAACACTTTGTAGATTGAAACAAACAACAAGATGATCTATATTATTCATATTTGAAACCTCAATAGGCTCCTGACTATTTGAACAACTTATGTTCTCACAATTTTCTTCTTGCTTTGAATACACATCTGCACTGTCATGCTGAGAATAAGAGTCATCTTCAACATCATATGAGACATCTCCACTCACGGATTCATCTCCATCACTATATTCAATATTATGTATATTTTCAGATTTATTCATTTCAATCTCATCTATCCACTCTTTAATATGTGCAACACTTTCTTCTCTCAAGGCTGTAGACCAATTGACTGAGTCAGGCTCATCAAGCTCTAAGAATAACTCAATCCAAATAGACTCATGGGGTCTAACATCACCTGGAAGCTCATTTAATGTAGCACTAAATCTTTCATAAAAGACATATGATGATTCTTCCTTTCTCTTCCCTGCTTTCCTTCTTAAAAACAAGATGAACTTTTCTTGGATCCTTTGAAGACATATTTCAATCTCCCTATTAAATTCTTTCAGATTTGACAAAGGTTTTTTAGATCTAGGAACCACATCTAGATCCATCAAATCTGAAACATCTACCGAACCATTACTTGGACAATGCATCTTACTGTTTTACAAACACTTTGCAAATCACATGCAGTTATTAACTTCAAAACCTGACATACTTCTTGCAATATTTCTGGCTGAAACCCTTTTCAGTGAAGTATGTAACCTTAAAACCAAAACTCCTTTTCCTAGTGACTTGCTTCACCTTATAAGGAACAAAGTTATCTCATAAAAAAATGAGGAATACCTGGGTATATTTGCTGCTATTGTCCATTTCACCTCTGATTGAAAATTTGAAGAGCACCTCCAAATCTCAGGTTCGTTCTTATAGAGTCGCCACCTCCCTGAAGAGGAACACAATTTAACCACTGATCTTCACTCTGAAACACTTTCAGATTTCTGGGTCTCACACAACAGAGTCACATAATATTTATATTTTTTTATTTTTGAGCAACAAAATCTCCAAGACACACACTTTCAAATCTGAAAACAACTTTCAGATTTCTAAACTTCTGAGACTCTTCCCCAAATGGCTTTGGCCAGACTCACAGATTTGTTTGCAATCAACAAGGTGAATACAACTTCACTCAACCTTACTGAAAATGCAATTACAAGACACTTTCCTTCCCCAGCAGAGTCACCATTTTTGTTGTTCTCAAAAAAGAGAAAACCAAGTTCACCTACAATCTATCTATGAAATAGAAAACTTCATACAATGAAGAACTTCAGGACTTGGACAACATAACAAGGATATGAATTCTTCTACTCTTTAGGCTTTGCAAAACCTAGGTGGGTGTACCTTTGATGCATTGAATCAGACTAATTACCCACATATGATAGCATCAATAAAAGTAGATAGATCTCAGAAGGCTTAACAACTAGGAGGTTACTGCAGATGGGCTAGATCTACATTGACATCTCAACTAAGTTGAAGCATGAGATAGGTGAAACAAACTAAAACTACAAACATAAAAGTAAATGGATATTTGATCATTAAAAATCTCTGAGAATCCCCAGAATCTGCAAGACCAATGCCTTATCCAAGGGCATGGAGTCATACATCAAAATGCAAATGAAAAACCTCTACTGCAAATCCATCTTCATCATTAAATATTCCTGCATTAATGCCTTGCATAAATGCATTACTTAGCTCATTCACAAAATCATTAGATCTTAAAAATATATTCCATTATTTATGATCGATTATAGAATTTAAATTCTTCCTTGAAGAATGCTTGCAAATAGTCACAACAATCTCCTTGAGATGACAAATTCCAGCCTCCTTGAGGATTTAATTTGTAACAAAGAAATATATATCTCAGAGACAATTCTGTGTGAATTTATGCATGCCTTACATACATAAGAACATGCAACAAAAAAAACACCTATAGAAAGAAGATATACTCCATTACTTGAAAGAAAATATTATATTACAAACATGGAAAAACTCAGAATTGGAAACCAAGATTAAGGAGCCTTGCTCACAAAAATCTGGAACCTCTACAAAATGAGAAGAATTCAGAATAAGGAAGAGAGGAATTCGAGATTTCATCTCTGACAATGGCAACTACCAAATCTTTGCATTAACGACCCACACACTTGGCTTGCTGAAAACCATTTCTTTCTGACTAAAAAATAAATTCTGAGATCCGAAGGTAACTTCCCTAAAAACCATTTGTCATGGGTCACACTTGACTGCAGAAATAGATTCCTCAGATTGAGAGCTTTCCAATGATATACGATACATCTATATTTGGGCAAGAAATAACCTACCAGTGAATTAATCTCTCAGGCATGCAGGTCAGTTATTTAAATCCCTATCTTTTCACTATAGTTTGAAACAATATTTTAAACTTTTGAAATTCTTGCCTAGATCTCCGCCACATGTCAACTTTGGATTGGCTCATGATTTCTTCTGGACTCCACCTGTTCTGCCACCTGAGCATGACTAGACCCACCACTTCCTTGTCTCTTCCTTGTCTTCCTTTCTGGAGTGCTCTCTTGCCGGGTCCCACCACTTGGTCGCCAAGTCACGCCGATTAGCCATCGAGCTACTTTTTGTCATGACATACAGACCACCATTAGATCATCCGCGGACTGTTAGATCTTCCTTGACTTGCCCACTTGTTAATTCACCTGGGCACCTCTCCCTTCTAGCGGGCCTGCCACATGTCACTTCCTGGTTCGTTCTGAGCCCACTTGGACAACCACCTCAACTGCCACCTCACCAATCGCTATGTCATAGGGAATAACCAACGAGCACCTTCATCTTGCAGTATAGTGAAGGTCATTGATCTGCTTTCAACCTACTCGATCCTTAACACTTGAGCTGCTTACCATTTCCGCACGTGCTTTGTCGCCAAGTCGCGGTAGTATTCGACGAGCATCTTTCTATATAGCGACCACCGTTAGATCTCTTTGCCCGACCATTAGATCTACTCAACTTGCTCGGCCTTTACCTCTTCGTCCATATGTGCCACATAGTAGTCTCTAGTTTGCCACTTGATCCACCTGAGCACGGCCTCATCTGCCACCTCAGCGCCACCGGACCCATCGCTTCACTTTGGTTTGTTCGGCATTAGTCTTTCAGCCAAACTTCCTCCTTTGGTGAGCCATTTACATGACTCATCGAACCTGTAGTTTCATCAATACCTTTACTTTATTGACGGGACTAGCTCTGATTTCTTCGATGTGCTCTATGTTGATGCAACTGAGCCTTCGATGAAACCTTTTAGAGATCCATCACGGCCAAGGTTTGTTCATAATTCATTTTGATGACATGCCACCTATTCTACCATGTGTCACCACGTGGCACCTTGTGATTTCCTTAGAGTCCACCTCGGTGCCACTTGACCTACCATGTCTACACCATCAGACCCCTCTTTTTAATGGGCCCCACCACTTGGTCTTGGGCATGCCACCTCATCAATCACCAAGTCACGGCGATTAATAGTCAAGCACATTCACATAGCAGTATAGCAATGGTCATTTGATCGTCTACAACTTGCTCGCCTGTTAATTTGCCCTTTTATTGCAAAATTTGGCCGCTTTGAGACACACGTGCACACGGTGGGCCCACCAACGCTGAACTACTCCTTGTCAAAATCTCGTAAGCTTTGACACTAAGGATATATGCGGCCTTGCTTTAAAATGTGATAAATTTCCTCCACACAACCAAAGTGGGATAAATGGTCTACACTTGGGCCTTTGCTTGAAAACCCTCTGAGTCCTTTCTTCTGTCACGCGACTCCTGCCATTTTCTTTTGCCTAAAGGTTTTTGAGCCTCTTCAAGGACCATGGAGAGGCATTGGCAATATACCAACCAATTGCATTTACTTGGAATTTTCGTGCGAGGGGAGGAGGCAAACTGGGTTTTATTTTTTTCTTCTTTGAAATGAATGCCTATTGAGCTGACCCATTAGGTGGTCCTTTGATAGTAGATGCAAAAATTAGAAATGGGCCTCCCAAATTCGTCAAAATTTTGTGAGTCCCAATAAGGTAAGGGGTCCTTATTCTTTTGCTGATGTGGTGAGGGTGCTCTCGAAGGAGACCATCAAGGAGAGATGCTTTCCACAGTATCAGAAGAAGTGTAAGGCGAGAGGATATCAGATCACAAGATGTATCGGCCCATAGGTTGCATCATTGATTTACCCACGCTTCTTAGCTACTCATGGTCATTATCCTAATAATGACCAAATACCATTATACTTTGCACAACAGGTATTTGCTGAGGTTTATTGTCAGATGAAACCAAACTACCTTGACATTCCAACATATTATGGATAGGGGAGGGGTAGGATTGCTGATAGAGATGCATATCGTAGGCGTGATAGAGCTCCACCTAGACACAGGGACCTTGTTGGCTAGAGATTTCTTGCAGTAGTCCCAGCCCTGGCCCCCATAGTGGATCACATTGTGATTGCTTCTCAAATTGGACAAATTGCATCAACAACAACCACCATGTCATCTAACAGGCTGGGCAGATATATGATGAGTCGACCATGTTCGAGATCATCCACAGATCATGCATCTTCTAATTACGGGGTGACTTCATATTCAGATGATTAGTATATTACTGCTGACATCCCCTCCCCAGATGAGGTAGCAACTATAGTCGGACGTAGTAGACATGTACAGATGTCGTAGTATTTAGCTGAGGACCTACTACATTCTTTTTGTTATATTTCATCTCAACTTGGGATACCATTGGCTGATGTTAGAGAGGAGATTCTTAGAGACGGGTAGGCTACCACTACATCGACGCATACCCCAAGGCAGTCACAACATTCTCATCACTCTATGCATGCTCCATGCATTGACCCACCTATAAATCACTCTGTTGCTGCAGAGGAGGAGATACGAGCTAATGAGGTCCATATCACAGATGAGGGCATGGATTCATTTGAGGAGCACCTGCGAGGTTTAAGCCATAATGGGTTTATGGATATGCTACTACAATCAGACACTTCATCCATGATGCCTAGTCATCTAGTTAGCCCCTTACACTCCTCAGTCATAAGTACATCTAGAGAGAGATATGTAGGCACGAGTGATGTGGTTGATATGATCACATGACATGATCAGACTATACAACCTACTCCTAATACACATGTATGTACATACATGTGCGTTTAAATTTTTACAAGACATGTATACATGTTGTAATGTACGATAAATGTATATATAGATCATTTAATAAATAATAGTTCTAAGTTAATTTGTATCATTTAAATTGATCCTAGACTAATCCTTAAATACATACATATATATATGTATATGCATAACAGTTAGCTCATGTCACTCCTAGCTTGAGCTCTGAGCATGTGCGTAGGAGAGATTCTTTCGATGCTGTTAGTGGACAGGTTAGTTATGGTTTTTTCTATATATGTACATGTATGTATGTGCGTTACACTTTATATTTTAATTTTAATTTAACTCTAGTCGGATTTGATGTACATGTGTCTAGAGATCTATATTTAATATTTAAATAAATTCTACTTTTGCAGGGGTCTATTGGACATCCAGACTCTCACCAGGACTCTCCCTCAGATGGTCGCTCTGTTCATGGCCAACATGATGCATGTTGATTTGCTGGACTTTATAGCTCATTTGTTTATGTTTTTATATATACATATATATTTTAGACTTTCATATTATATATATTCATGCATGTATGAAGTTTAGACTAGGTTATACTTTATACAGTTTGTGTTTGATCAAATTATATATTTCATGCATGTATGTTAGATTATATGTACTTTATAGAGTTTGTGTTTGATCGACGATTATATATATCATGTGCATGTATGGTTAGATTATACTTTATATATACATGTATAGTTTGTGCATTTGATCCTGGATTAAATATATCGCATCATTTGTATTCAGATAATTATATATATGATTGAATACACACATGTTAGATTACTTACACACTTTAAATATATATGATTGAATGCACATGTTCTCTAAAACTTTCAAATTTATATATACCTGTGACTGAATTTACATGTACATGTAGATAGATTAAAAAAAGATTGATATGTTTATAATTTAAATTTTAAATTTTAAATTTTACTACATGTAACATGTATACAGTAGATATGCATTAATTTAAAAGAATTTGTGAACAATATATATCCACTCCACTGTGCAAGCCATGAACAATATAAAAATCACACTTGTTCATATCAAATGAACAAACTAAAATTAATGAACATATTCAATTTAATTTAAATTCTAGGTCCCTGTACTTCTAGGTGTACTAAATAGTTCACACCATGTACTTCTAGGTACATACAAGTTAAATAGTTCACAACACATCACTTAGTGGTTTAGACCGCCCTTCAGTTATTACACATGTATGCCCTAATTTAATATTAATTTTACACATGTACATTCTAATTTAAATATGCATTTTTAATTAAATTTATGTGCATGTGCATTTTTAATTAAATAAATACACATGTCGTAATTTACTTTACATACATGCTTTAAAATTATTTTAACAACTTACAAATTACATGCATTTAGAATTAGATATCACTATATACATGCATATAGAATTAGATATCTACTATATACATCCTAATATACTGCATACATCGCCCGCTTTAACACATTTTCAACTCATCCACATGTCCCAATTTACTTTACATACGTGCACGTAAGTATTATTTAACATACATACAAATTAACTTCATACATCCTAATTTGATATAATTGAAAATTTCATATTTAACTAATTAAAAAACATATGGTCCACACAAGCCATATATATATATATAGATCAAATATTTATCCAAGTTTCAAAACAAGTTAAGTTCTAATTTATCAAGTATTAATTCAATTCATGGGTTGAACCACATGTACTTTGGATTACTAAATAGTTCATACCACATCAAGTGGTTCAAAACGCTCTTCAATAACACTTAATATTTTGTCATGATCTTCACTATCTAGTCTCCACTTTTGAGACCGCCCGTGACGTGGAACTGTTTGAAGAATTAGGCCAACATCAATGACCAAGTGGCTATACTGATATACCTTGTTGTCAATTTGGTATTAGGGAAATGAATCCCATGTTGAACAATTTTAACTTGTTTGAAATATGTCCCTTGCACTACAACTGAGCCTGCATGTACATATATATAAGAAACGTGAGAAATTAAAAATTTGCACATAAGCATCTGTGTACATATAAATCAGTTCAAACTTGTGGGAAATGACATTCCATCACTCATTTCAAATTTTGTTAACTTCTTTCTCTCTTCTGTGCAACACAATAAATAATAACTAACACCTTCTATATTTCCATCTTTTGCTATGACTGCAAAAATATCTCCTACAATTTGAAACAAGTTAAATAAATTTTAAACATCATTTAAGGAAATATTTACATGTACGCAACATTTTTTAGGGAAATATATATATATATATATATATGTGTGTGTGTGTGTGTGTGTGTGTGTGTGTGTGTGTGTGTGTGTGTGTGTATATATATATATATATATATATATATATATATATATATACTTTAAATATATGTGTGTATGTCATATACCTTTTTTAATCAATCCTGAAATATGATCATAATCACCATAAATCAAAGGAATGTCTTCAAAGACTTCATCCTCATTTGAATCCTCGTATGTGTCAGAAACATCTAGTGGCACCAATTTCCATTCACTAACATATCCAAGCTCTTGGTTCTTGCAATCAACATAGTTTTCCAAAATGCAATCAGAACAAAAACATGAATAATCCCTAGTGTATAATGTCCATGGGCAATTATCTGTACTCATGACACAATGCAAAGATCTTGTCCTCTCCATGCTCTTGCATCCATGCAATGATCTTCTATCCACATCTGCAAAATGTACATGTGTACACGAACATACATGTAGATCAAATTGTTGAATTGAAACATTTGAACTAGGAACATTTTAAAAAATTTTAATTTTTTAAAATAAAACACTAAAAGAGAACACGTACCGGTTATCTCCCAAAACACTCTATATGGAATGGGTCTGTATGTTCTCGATGATGATTCACTAGGATAATTAGGTTGCTCAAAGTGTTTCTTACACCATTCAACAACATCATGTGCATCGTCTATATGATCTCCTATGTAATTTATTTGATGCTTTCTTAGAGCACGTTTGATACAAGCTCCTGCACCATCATGTTCACCCTTTCCATGGCCACTCTCAAAAAACTCCAAACATGTGGTATTTTGTCATTTTGATGATATATACATTGTGCATAAAATGGTCTCAAAGATTTGAATTGTGCCACACATCCATCAGACCAAACAAAATGTTTAACTATTGTTATGCCTCCTTCTTTCAAATATTCAAAAAACTTCTTAAAGCAATGTTGTACATGTTGTCACGAAGGATCGCACCTGTGATGCTAAGTGTGAAACCAAGCAATCCTGTGAAACATGGAAACGCCTTCGAGTCTGTGGGTTGCTCAAGTTGAAGGTGAATCTCTGGGTTATGGGCCAACTTCCCTTGAATCCCTCCTAAAACTAAAAAAAATTGATGTGGAAAAGAGAGAAAAAATTGAAAATACTGAAAAACTGCAATTAAATTAGGAGGTGATACACCAAAATTGTAATGGTAATAGCCTAAAAATCACAAAAGTATGACAAAACTTCACCCACACAAAGTAATTTTTACTCTCCAACCACATTAATTTTTCCTAGGAAGGCCAAGGAGAATGTAAGTAGTTTTGAAGAAATTAAAGAGGCAATTGCAGCAACCCCTACTCTCATTAATCCTAATTTTAAGAAAGATTTTATTCTATATGCTTTTGGGAGTGAGGATACTATTTCTGAAATGTTGTGTCAGCAAAATGATGAAGGCTTAGAACAACCAGTTGCTTTCTTCAGCCAAATTTTGCATGATTATGAGACTAGATACTCATTTGTAGAAAAAAAAGTGTTAGCAGTTATAAGAAGCCTTAAGAAATTTAGGCACATGCTCTCTAACAATAAGATTCATCTTATGGTTGCTCATCATACAGTGAAAGAGTTTTTGCTCAGCAAAGACATAAATGAAAAAAGGGTAGGTTGGATTACTAAGGCAATGGAATATGACATCTCTATCAAGGTAACCAAGCTAGTTAGAGGCAAGGGTTTATGTGAACAACTTGCTAGAAGTACATAAAATAGTAAAGAAGAGAAGCAACAAGTTGAAACAATGCTTAATTATGAAGAACAACTTGCTGCCCCAATTTTACCAACCACTTGGAATCAACAGAT
This sequence comes from Cryptomeria japonica, assembly GCF_030272615.1. NCBI lineage: Eukaryota > Viridiplantae > Streptophyta > Pinopsida > Cupressales > Cupressaceae > Cryptomeria > Cryptomeria japonica. The sequence continues at coordinate 771,978,683 of NC_081407.1, forward strand.
TGCCCATTATTTACAAACTGGTGATTGTCCGAAAGGCTTAGACAGATCAAAATGAAGGTATTTCAGGCTACAAGCCATTCCTTATGCTTTAATAGATGGTATTTTGTTAAAAAAAGATTATAATGATGTTTTATTAAGATGCATTGAGGCAGATCAGATTGAAAAAGATCTAAAAGAATTTCATGAAGGACTTGCAGGAGGTCACTTTGCAGCAAGAACAACAACCTTGAAAATTATGAGAGCTGGTTATTATTGGCTTGAAATGTTTAAAAATGCTCACTCATGGGTGAAGAAATGTGAAATATTCATTGTTTGTAGGCAAACAAAGGCTGGCAGCCTTGCCATTGCAGCCAATTGAAGTAGAGCAGCCTTTTGCAAAGTGGGGGCTTGATTTTATAGGACCTATTAATCCACATTGTAGTGCAGGTCATAAATGGATTCTTACAACAACTGATTATTTCACAAAGTGGACAAAAGCAGTTCCATTGAAACAAGCTAATGAGATTTTTGTTCTGAATTTATATCAAGACCTAGTGTCTAGGTTTGGTACCCCATAATCAATCATTTTTGATAATGCTTTAGCTTTCATTGGTCTTAGAGTTTCAGATTGGTCAATTAAGAATAATATATATTTGAATACTTCATCCAATTATTACCCTTAGGGTAACGGACAAGCTGAATCAACTAACAAGAACTTGATCAACATCATCAAGAAGACCATTGTTGAGAATCAGAGAACTTGGCATGAAAAGCTCAAGTTAGCCCTTTGGGCTGATAGAACTACACATAAGAGATCAACATGTAACTCTCCTTATGTTTTAACTTATGACAAAGAAGCCAGGTTACCTATTTTAGTTGAATTGCCAACTTTGAATTATGTAAAAGAGTTTGAGTTACTTGAAGAGCAGCCAATGCAGATTAGGCTTGCTCAGCTTATGGAGTTAGAAGAAACTCGCAGGGAAGCATACAAAAAATTAGAAATTCACAATGCTCAGATGAAGAGAACCTTTGATAGAAAAGTTGTACCACACATATTTAATAAAGGTGATCTTGTTTTCAAATGGGATGAATTAAAGAACTGACCTGGTAGACATACCAAGTTTGATGCCATGTGGGATGGTCCGTATGTTATCACAGAATGCAAACAGAATAATGCATTCTAGCTTACTAAGTTGGATGGAGAGGTGTTGCCAATCCTTGTGAATGGGATTCACCTCAAACTATGCTATTGAATACTAACAGTTTGCATATGTACATAATAGAATAGTTACAGTTCTTTCTTTTCAGCAGTTTGCAGGCTCAACTTTAAGCAGAGTTGTAGTAGTTTTAATTGAATTAAGTGCTTTCAAGCACATCGCAGTTGATTTTTCAATCAGTTTTGTTTCTATTTTCTGTAAGTGCAGATTGCACAATGTGCAGGCTCACCTATATGCAGAGCCTTTGTAATTTCCTTTTCATTTTTGTTTAGAATGCTGAGATGCGGTTTCAGATTTTGAGGAAAGCAAAATTGACTCAATGCCCAATGGATATGCTAGGTTGCTGGATTCTACTATTTAGTAGGCAAACACCCCTGAGAGGTCGCCAAAAATTTTACCAAATTTTTTGCACATGCCAAATTTGGTGCCCTAATGAAGCCTTTCATTCATTCATTTTGAGAAGGTCAAATCATGAACGAGAAATAAAAAATGCATTGTTTTTGTCGAATTTGTTTGCTTCATGTGCAGATACAGGAAAAGTGAGACAGTATGTGGGTTAAAATGTGGCTCCCACGAGGGTTGAGCTCAACATGCTGTAGATCATAGAGATATTTATGATCCTTTGTAGATGAAATGGTGTGGCTGATGTAAGGCCAAAAGAAACTCAGAGCAAATGCAATTGACCTATGCAAAGTTTTTACTTGGCGCCAAAGAGTTTTTTTTAAAAGGCCAGAGAACTTCCAAGCGTTTTCGGTCACCAGGGGCCGTGAAAAGAACTTATCCCACATTGGTAGTGGGGAGGAACTCTTCACTTTTTAAATGTAAATCCACACACATATCAAGCGTCAAAAGCTTGAAAGCTTTTGGCAAGAGGAAGCTCGTGGCCTGGTGGACCCCACGCGCGGGCACATCTCAAGGTGACCCAAATTTTGCATAAGACCGAAAAGACCAAGAGTAAAGACTGAGAAAATTGATCACATCCAATGGTCAGGCAAAAGATTAGATGGTGGTCACTAAGGCACTATGGAAAGATGCAAGCCCAATTATTGCCGCGACTTGGCGACAAGGTGAGCCCAGGTCCATCGGACATCAATAAGACCAATGATATGCTATGCCGAAGGCCCAATAGAGATTGCAAAGCGGTGTGTGTCACCATCAGATATCATAATAGTAGGTTTGATGATATCCCAATGACCCAATGGAGAGTGCGAAGCAGTGCAGGGAAAGTGCAAACTAATGCAGATCAAGAGAGATCAGACGGTGGAGTGACATTTCGGGGCTATCCATGACTATCGCTCTACCGCAGTTGTGAAGTGCCCGGAATGAATACCCTTGCGATAGGTGGCAGGTCAAGTGGTGCCAAGGTGGAATCTGAGAAAATCACAAGGTGACACATGGTGACACGCGGCAAGACAGGTGGCGGTCTAGTGGCTGGTGACATGGGGCAGATGGGTGACTTATCGAGCAGACCTTGGCCGCGATGAGTCCTGAAAAGGTTTCACCGAAAGCTCAGTTCCATCAACATCGAGAAAACCTTGACATCGATGGACCTTAAAATGGATTCATCGAAGACATTGGTTCCATCGAAATAAAAGATATCGATGAAACCGCAGGTTTGATGAGACTGGTAAATGGCTCGCCAAGGGAGTAGTTTGGCCGAAAGACTGATGCTGAACAAACCAAACTAAAATAGTGGGCCTGATGGTGCTAAGGTGGTAGATGAGGCCATGCTCAGGTGGATTAGGTGGCAAACTAAAAATTGACATGTGGCATGGATGGACAAAAAGGTAAAGGCCAAGCAAATCAGAAAGATCAACGACGATCAAGAAAGATCTAAGGGCTATCGCTATACCGCTGTAGAAAGAAGCTTGCTGATTACCCCCTGCAACATGGTGACAAAGCATGTGTGGAAAAGAAAAAGGGGAGGTGAGCGGCTAATGTGCTAAAGATCAAGCAGTTTGAGGATAGATCGATGACCATCGCTATACCACATAATGAAGATGCTTGTTGATTATCCCCTGTGACTTGGCGACTGATGACGTGGAAGTAGAGGTGTCCATCTAGGTGGGCTAAGAATGAATGAGAGTGCGCCACGTAGTAGAGAGAATGAAGAACCAAGGTAGACCAAATCCAGATGGTGGTCCAAGTGGTGAGATGTGGATCTCATAAGCGAACTAGCGGTTGACACATGGCAAAAGTCTATAGATGAGCAGATGTCTATATTTTTTAAGTCAACTTGAACTTTGAACCGATTCAAAGTGGTTCAATGGTTCACAGTGGCTCAATGGCTCAAAGTTCATTGGTTCAAAGTGGTTCAATGGTTCAAAGTACATTATTGTCGCTCATTCCCGTGGGCCCAGGATGAAGAAAGAAAACAAGCAGAGACAAAAGCAAATGGTGGGGCTTGCTAGAAAATAAACAAAAAAATGCAAGAGGCCATGGTTCATGCAGGCGATCCAGTGGTTGGCAATAAAAAATTGCATGGTGGACTCATAACTGATTGTTTGAATGGTGAAAAGCCTGCCAAGCAAGGAGATGAATTTTTGCATGAAAGATTAATGTAGATGCTTATTGATTGTCTGAATATGCAAGCGCTACATCCCGTTGGAAAGCTCATGGGATAAAGAGATGCATTTTTTCGACCATTTTTAATAGAAGTTTCAACACGGAGAGCAGTTGCCAGGGAATGCATAAGATTTTTTTTTAGTTGGATTTCTTTTCCACATAGTTACAGTTCAGTTCATCATGCGACTTAAACATGGAGATAGCTATTTTTCGCATTTAGACATGCATATTTTCTCTTAATGCAGGATCAGTGGCAGTCCTTCTGAGCAGTAAAGATTATTATTTTACAGTATTATGCATGAGTTTTTATGCCATTTTTGGGGCAGATTCTCCCAAGGCTTTTCTCATGCAATCTTTTTAGGGTTTTGAAGGGGATTTATCATAATTTCTATATATTCCTTCTCTCCTTTTTTCCCTCTGGTTCTTTCTTTTTTGCATAAACATTTTTGCAAAAAAACATTGTATCTCAACACTTTAGTATTTTAGTTTTATAGCAGATTTCCTTTGATATTTCAGAGTTTCATATATTTGCCTTGGTAATTGTGCATGTTCATTTGCATATTTGATAGAAATTTACTTTGTTTTAATTTGAAACCTTTGAATTTTAGTCTCTTTTATGTGCATGTATCTTCTGGTTTTCGTATAATCACATGTTTTAGGTTGTGTAAAAGGGCTATTTTGTCAATTCAGTTGTGAAAACTGGTTTTTTCCTTCCAAGTTTACATTCTCCTTGGCCTTCCTAGGAAATATTTATGTGGTTGGAGAGTAAAAATTACTTTGTGTGGGTGAAGTTCTGTCATATTTTTGTGAGTTTTAGGCTATTACCATTACAATTTTGGTGTATCACCTCCTGATTTAATTGTAGTTTTTTAGTATTTTCATTTTTTTTTTCTCTTTTCCACATCAGATTTTTTTAGTTTTAGGAGGGATTCAAGAGAAGCTGGCCCATAACCTAGAGATTCACCTTCAACTTGAGCAACCCATAGGCTCAAAGGTGTTTCCATGTTTGGTTTCACACTTAGCATCATGGGTGCAATCCTTCATGACAACTATTTTTGGCACACCTGGTGGGACACGTTTGAGCTATCACAGCTCAAAGAAAATCCATTTTTGCTGTTGTTTTGGTATTGACAACAGTATTTCAGCCTATTGAGGTTATTTTTTTTAAGTACTCGATGACTCTATTTTTTGGTTTTATGTGCAGAACATGTCTTAACAACATATGAAAAAGTATCAAACCAGACATAGTGAGGATCTAGTTGAGCATATTGAGCTACCACCATCGCAGAGAAGGTCAAGGACAACGAAAAAGACAGAAAAAAAAACAAATTCAATAGTTGAGTTTCTAGAAAGTTCATCAGTTGAAGTTTTTCTTGAAACTCCAAATCTTAATCTTTTGTCTAATTCTTCTCCTCTACATAATAATTCTTACCCCAATTTTGCCACCCACATAAATCCTCTTTTTGTAACTACTCCAATTCAACCATCTATTACCTAGAATCCACTAGTAAATCCTCCAATATTTACAATGGCCATACCAAGAGCGTATGCTTTTGTACCCTTCAATGGAGGCAACCCTTTGAATTTGATCCAACATGATCCTATACCAGAAGAAGCTCTGAAAAGTCTACCTATTTTCACTGGTGAAGACCATGTCACACCCATTGAGCACATAAGAGATGTAGCATCTCTATGTTCAGTTCACCATATAACCCAAGAAAATGTAGCACTTGGGCTACTGGCAGCATCATTCAAAGGCAAAGAACTTCAATGGTTTAGGTGTTTGCAAATTAATTCAGTTACTGATTGGGATGATTTGGGTGATGAGCTAACAAAGCAGTTTGCAGATAAATCAGATCACCTATCATTGGTTGAGCAGATGACCACTATCAAGAGGGCACCACAAGAGTAGATGACTGATTTCAATTACCGTTTTGAGTGAACCTGGAATAGAATTCCAACAATGGTAAAACCCTCTCCTAAACATGCATTTTTATATTATTTGAGAGTTTTAAATAGCGATATTGCTGTTATGATTCAATCTATGGGTGGGGTTACATTACCAACATCTTATGATATATCTATTAGAGTAGAAAACAACCTTATACAAGCTGGTAACATTGCTCCTAGGCCTCCTATGCCTATTTTTTTTGATATACAACCATTGATGCCTTTACAAGTACCCCCTATAGCTGCAATACCTGTTGTTCCAGCACTAGGTTTTCAAAATTTTTCAAAATAGTGTTGTAGCAGACTCGTCAAAGCAACTATAGACATTAGAAGAGATGTTTATAAAGAAACTATAGATGTTACAAGAGATGTTTATAAAGAATGTTGAAGCAACTTAACAAATCCAACAGACTATGCTAAATTTTGGCAATGAATTGGTGAACATCAAGAAAAACCAGAACCAAAATCAAAGGTATCAAGCCCCATATAAAGCTCCTTATCAACCCAATAGGCCTAACTACCAATTTGATGCTCAGAATCAAAGGAAGAACTACAACAATAGGAAAAACCAATAGTACAATCAGAATACTACTAGCAATTCTAAATAAATTGTTCCTACTCAGGACAATATGGCACAAGAGTGGTGTTTTCCTTGCCAACAACCTCATAATCAAGCATCATGTCAAAATGCAATGAATGCTCAATCACAAGCTTTGATGGTTTAGAATAACATGTCTTATTAGGATGCAAGTATAAATGGGGAACCAAAAGGTCTTGAGGTGGCTATGATGAATTGAAAAGGTGAGGAATTTTGTGGAGTTAATCATCCACAAGCACAAAATAGACCTTTTTCACTTGTTGCAGAAAATACAAGGTCAAAGAAACATGCTATTGACATTGGACACCAAGCTACAATTCATCAACAACAAGATATAAATAATGAACAACAACAGAATAAGTCCGGACAACATCTAGATAAAGGGAAATAACAAGCTTCTACAGGTCAACAAGCTGTTAGTACACCTCCACATGTCTAGAATTTGCAGATTTTACCAAGAGGACAACCTGCATCACCTAAAGAACAACAAAAAGTTCAATCTCAGTTAAAACCAGCTCATCAAGAGCCTGCTATTCCAAAAGTACAACATAAGGTTAGTGGTGTTCCATTTAATATTGTTGAATCTATGACAAAAGCCACTATTTCCATGACAATGATAGACGCATTGCAAATTCTTGGACAAAAGGAATTGTTGAGAGAAAAATTGGATAATCTTTCCTTGACTAATGAGCCTCAAAAAAATCAGCCTAGAGTTGCATTAGCTAATGATATCCCAGTTAAGAATAATCAACCAATCCAAACACCAAAGCCTCCTCCATTTTTTGTAACATTGATAATTGGCAACCATCTAGTTCACAATTGCTTGATAGACTCGGGAGCCAATAGTTCAATTATGCCCAAAGACCTTGCAGATAAAATTGGTCTAATTTATGAGCCTGTTTCTAGAGGAGTTGTACAGTTAGATGGAACAATAGTTAAGTTAGTTGGATTGGTCAAAGATCTTGGTTTGACCTTGCATGCTTGTCCTAATTTTGTAATACCTCAGGACATGTACATAGCTGACTTACCTCCACATTTTTCTATTTACCTATCTAGAGATTTCACAACAAAATTAGGAGGATACCTCTCTGCTGATTGGTCACACTTGTTTTTTAGAATCCGATATGGTACTAAGGTTACCATTAAGTCAGAATGCCAAGCCACTTGCCACTTAGAACCATATAACCCAAGTCTTATAAATGTAATTCTTACCATCAGAGACCATGAGGAGTTACCACCTATCTAGGATCCATATACACCTGTTCAAGGCATACCTGATGTGAATTTGGATGAGTGGGCAACCCAGAATACTGCAGAAGATCCTTTCATCAGCATGGATGAAATAGGTCTTGGTGTTTATATGATTCATGAGGAGGATTAAGTTATTCCTAAGCTTGAAAAAGAGGATATTCCGCTTGACCAATAGTCAGAACAGTAGAAAAATCAGGTTTGGCAGCTTTATTTTGATGATTCAAGAGGTAAAAATGGTTCTAAAGGTGGTGTTATGCTAGTTTCACCCGAAGGTATGAGATACTACACTGCTTTTAGATTTTGTTTTAGCTATACAAACAACACAATTGAGTATGAATCATTAGCACATGGTTTAGAATGGGCTAGGCAGAAAAAAGTTAAATGTTTACAAGTTTTTGGTGATAGCGAACTAGTTGTGAACCAAGTAAAGAATATCCATGTCACCAAAAATTATGTTTTGAAGATGTACAAGAATAGAATTTTGGATTTAATTGAAGATTTTGACGCATTTAATTTGTTGTCCATACCTAGAAGTCAAAATAAAGAAGCGGATAGTCTTGCTGCTTTAGGAGCTCAGTTCAATATTCCAAAAGAACTAGAAAATATTGATAGACAACAGTGTGTTAAAGTTATAGTAAGGCCTTCAATTCCAGATAACATGGTTAATTGGTAGTTTTTTGACTCAGATGAGCAGATTACCAATTTCCTAATTGAAGAAGCTGAGTTTTCTACTGGAAATCAGCATAAGTTCAATGATCAATATGAAAATCAGTTTCTCCAATTGAAAACTAACAAGTTGCCCAAGGTTCTAGTAACCCTTGAATCTATTTTTAATACAGATGATCAGGTCAGGAAGGACAAATGCAACATGTTTGTGAAGGAGGAATATTATGAACCTATTGAAATATTCAAGGACAAACTACTAAAAATTGGCAAGGTATGTACCCCTGAAGAAAAACATGCTTTTGTAAAACTTTGTCGAGAATTCAATGACATATTTGCATGGAGGTATGAAGATTTGAAAGGATTTGATCCTCATTTAGCTCAACATACCATAGAGTTGGTAGATAATGCAAAACCAGTAAGGTAGAAACAAAGGCCTCTTAATCCAAAATTAGAACATCTTATGAAAACTGAGTTAAATAAGCTGATTGAAGGAAACATCATATTTCCAATCAAGCACACATCCTGGGTGTCCAATCTAGTTCCCGTTAGGAAGAAGAATGGTGAACTAAGATTATGTGTTGATTTTACAGATCTAAATAGAGAATCCCTGAAAGACCATTACCCGTGTTGCCTTCAATGGAGTAAATTTTGCAGGTTGTATCAGGTTCAGAGAGATTCTCATTACTTGATGGTTATTCAAGATATAACCAATTTTTTGTCAAAGAAGACGACCAGTACAAAATAACATTTACCACCAAGTGGGGTACAATGGCTTATAATAAAATGCCATTTGGACTGACCAATGAAGGGGCAACATTTCAGCATGCAATGGATATGACATTTCAAGGCCTGATTAACAAGTTTGTTTTGGTTTACCTAGATGATGTTACTATTTTCTCTAAAAAGGCTAATGAACAACTTGACCATCTTAGATAGGTATTTGAGAGATGTAGGGAATATGGAGTTTCATTAAATCCCAAAAAGAGCATATTTGTTGTTCATGAAGGCAAGTTGCTGGGATATATTGTTTCAAAGCATGAGATTTCAATAGATCCTGAGAGGATCATAGCTATACTTGCATTACCATTACCAACACATAAGAAGGGACTCCAAAGTTTCATAGGTAGGATTAACTTTATCAGAAGGTTTATTCCTAATATTGTAGCATTGATGCAACCTCTAACAGCCATGCTTAAGAAAAATATTCCTTTTTAGTGGACCAAGGAAGGTATAAACAATTCTGAAGAAATTAAAGAGGCAATTGCAGCAGCCCCTACTCTCATTAATCCTAATTTTAAGAAAGATTTTATTCTATATGCTTTTGGGAGCGAGGATACTATTTCTGCAATGTTGTGTCAGCAAAATGATGAAGGCTTAGAACTGCCAGTTGCTTTCTTTAGCCAATTTTTGCATGATTAGGAGACTAGATACTCATTTGTGGAAAAACATGTGTTAGTAGTAATAAGAAGCCTTAAGATATTTAGGCACATGATCCTTAACAATAAGATTCAACTTATGGTTGCTCATCATACAGTAAAAGAGTTTTTGCTCAGCAAAGACATAAATGACAAAAGGGCAGGTTGGATTACTAAGGCAATGGAATATGACATCTCTATCAAGGTAACCAAGCTAGTTAGAGGAAACACAAGAAGTTTTGACGTGGAAACCCAAATGGGAAAAACCACGGTGAGGAAAAACTCACAAGTAACTATCTGTAGAATAGAAACCAGACTGGTTAAGGTTAGACCGGTTAAGCTTATACAAAGTTCTTCACCAGAACAGATCCTGTTAGGAATCTAGATCTCTGTTAGGATATAAGTCCGATTAAAAACTACCTTGTGAGAGGATTTCAAATTCATAGTTGTGAACCGCCTTGTTAGAGGATTTACAAAGGCTTTTCTGGGCCTACCCGGTTAAGGGTTTCAGACTTGTCAAAGATGTGAGTAATCAACAAGTGAGTGATCTAGCAAATAACATAGTCTACTTGGTTAGATCTTTGATAGCTCATTGTTAATGAATTTTAGCATTACTTCAGTCTTCAATATCTCCACACTTTGTTTATTCAAATAGATCTAATCTTCTCTTCTATAATCGCATATACAAAGAAAAACTCATCAATCACCTAAAACCCTAACAACTCCTGAAACCCTAGACATGATGTCCTTATAAAGGAATCTGATTTCATGTCGGTCCAATAGGATTACATTGCAAGTTCCTAGGTTTAGTGCATCTGGACACATTTGGTAACACAACACAAAATCACCGCCAAAGTGTCGATGGAAGATAACTCATCACAGAGTAATACTGGTTCATACATTTAACCGATTACCGGTTGGCAAAATGAAGAATGGAAAAAATGATAACTACTGCTTTATTCCTTCGTTTCGCTTGAGATCCTCGAACCTCTTGAGGTCTTCATACCGCTTTGGGTCTTCGTACCACTTGAGATCGATAAACACTTTCTGCAAAACACCGATAGTCTAAAGACTATAATACATAATACCAGTTGGAACAAATACAGGTTGAGCATAACTCATACATACAAAAAGTGATCTCAAAGCAAGTGTGTGTCCATCAATGACAATCACAACATTATCAAAATGCCAACAATCTCCCCCTTTGGCATTGATGGCAACACTTAGGAAAATTTTGACATCTAAGTTGTTCTACAACAAAAAGATATGCCATAATCAAAATTACTTTCCCTAAGCATATACACTATCCCTTTTACAGAAATGACAATGTATACTACTCCCTTAAAGAGATAACATGAAAGTATACATAACATTCATCAAAATTTTAAATACAAAATACTACTCCCCGTTTGCCAACAATGACAAAGTACTGCAGAATAACCCTTGTTTCTCATTATCATTAAAATAATAAATTTTTATGACAATAATGAGTGAAACTTATCAAAAACCGGTTTAAAATCCTACATAAAAGTCTTCATGGCTAAAGACCATGACTCAATTAATGAGGTAGCAACCTCACTTTCTGTCTACATTCGAGAGATCTGTTCTTCCATGGTGTCAATTGTGCTCATCTCTTGGTGACCGTTAATGCTTCCAGATTAAGAAAGCACTTCTGAAGAATTTGCAGTCTGGGTAGTAAAACCAGTTGAAGTTCTTGCACATCTTTGGTCTGGTTGCTAATCTCCACTTCAATTTTGGCAGACTGGAGTTGAAACCGGTGAACAGTTTGCCCATATGTAGTGAAAGAATCATAGGGCGTCTTAAAGGTGCTTATGTATGCCTACAAATCAGATTGCAGTTTTTCCTTCTGTGCAAGCACATCATCACAAAATAGATGGGGTTGGCTGATTTTTCTTAATAGTAGCTTGCCCTCATCCATAGCATCTCTTATGTTCTTCTGCTGGTTCAGAAGTTCAGACTGAAGCTTGTTTAGTTTCTTCACCAAGGCAGTGTTTAGTGCCTTTTGATGCTTCTTATGTGCATTAGCTTCAACAACCTCTTCTAGACATTGTACCTGGTCCTCTACAACTGTACATAGAAGTTTTAGTTGGGCCAAAGAGGAATCGGTACTGGGGAGGTTAGTACCGGGAATCAAACTAGTAAGAGTGTCAACCATAGTTTGAATAACATCTTGTTCCTTTTTCCTCCTTAATGTTTCTAGTTGCTCTTGTGCAAGCTTAATTCTTTGGAGCAGTTTCGATTCATTTGCAGATTAGAGGTCAATAGGACTGGTGATGTCAGCCGGTTTGGCTTGACCACAAGTTTCCTTTGGGGTCTCCACTTGTGTGCTCTTTGTCGCTTCCTTCTTCTCTTCGGCTCTTTGCTTTTCCTCTTCTACCTTCTTTTTCTTCTCTTCTTCCTTCTTCCTTTCTTCTTCCTTTCACTTCTCCTCATTTTGTTTTCTCTTCTCCTCTTTTTTCTGCTTCTCTTCCTCTTTCTTTTTCTCTTCCTCTTTCTTCTTTTCTTCTTCTTTCCTCTTCTCTTCTTCTTTCCTTTTCTTTTCCTCTTTCTTCTTCTCCTCATCTTTCTTCTTTTCTTCTTCTTTCCTCTTTTCCTCTTCTTTTCTCTTCTCTTATGCTTGTTTCCTCTTCTCTTCCTCTTTCCTTTTCTCATCTTCTTTTCTCTTTTCTTCTTTTTCCGCTTTCTCTTTGTTAGCCTTTTCCTTGTCTAGCTTCTGCTTTTCTATTTTTTCTTTATCCCGCTTTTCCTTGTCTGCCTTTTATTTATCACCCTTTTCCTTTGCTGCATCTGGAGTGACATCTTCACCATCCAAAGCATCAACATCAATAGTGTCCACCTGTTCAGTAACTGGTTCTCCTTCACTATCATATACCTCATCCAGTTTTCTGGTTTCCGGTTCCTATTCAGTCTTCTTGTTGGCTTCAGACACTTGATGCAACCGAACAACAGCTTTGGCATGCAGATGAGTATCCTTCTCCACTTCAGAGGTTTTTCCTTCAAGTATCCCAAGTCTTCTTCTTCTTATGAAGAAGAGCCCTTTGTTCTTATCTATGATTTCATAGAGCTCAGAATTTGACACATCAGGAAAATATTGTGCAAAAATTTCCTCTCTTATTTCCTGTTCTTTTTCATTGGCAATGCACCATTTGTTATCTAAAGAATTGTATAAAGAATCCGGTGTCACCGATCTAATTTTTGATGGCGACCGATCATTAATACATAGATATTGAATGACTTCCTATTCAACTTCCTCTTTTTCATTATCATTAAAATCATCAAAGTGATCTATTAAATCACTTAGCACTTTTCTCCTAACATTCTTGATAGTCCTTTGATAATGTGTCAATGGTTTGTAAGAGGAAATGTCTATATTTACCAGTGTTGACGATGCCGATTCATTGTTGGTTGTCTTTGCCTTCTTCCTAGTTTGCCTATTCTTCTTAGGCTACACTCCAGGTTCTGTATCCTTAGAATCTGGTGAGTTGCTCTTGGTCTTCCGCTTCCTTTCAAAAAATTTAGAGGGAGCAACTTCAGGTTTCTTCTTGGCAGGGTGACTGCTTGGTCACTTTAGGACTTGCTGAGGTAACCGGTGCCAATACCAATGGCACTGCCTTTTCCTTCTTCACTAAAGGTTCTTCAACCAGTTTTATCCTTTCCAAGTAGGTGCTGGTTCTCTTCTTCTTTGGATCAAGAGGTGAGGTAAGTAGGGTAGAGACCCATCTAGCATGTCATACATCACCTCATATCCCATGGGTTCAACTTTTTTCTTTCTGGGCTTCACCGCCTCCATTATGCACTCATCTACTCTGATGGTAAAGCAGATGTCCTCTTCATACTTCTTAACAATATCGCTAGATATCCTCATCCTCTGGCTCATCTTTTGCTTGAATTCATCAAAATATTTATTCAAGACTTTAGGATATCTGGCTCCCACTGCTTGGAGACTTTCCCTGATTTGTTTGGTGATCGGTTGGTCAACAGACCATTGAATATCACCGACTCCCGGGAAATAGCCTTGAAAGTAGAAAAAAAGACCTATCAAAAGTTGTCCAAATTTGAATCTTAGGGCACTGTCCTGTTTGATAGACTTCAGGTTTATTAGAAGTTTCTTATGCATACAGATGCATAGATCAAATGAAGCATCTTCCTTGATCATCTTGTAGGCAGCATTCACTGCAGTAGCAGAGACAAAGTTTATCCTGCTGGCATAGAATGATCGGTATCCAATCACCATGCAAGCATACTTGACCAAGTCTTCTTTGATGGTGTTGACAGTCATTCCTTGTTGGTCTCTTAGAGAACCAGTGAGCTTAGTCATTTCAGTCTTGATGACTTTTCTTAGGGCTGGCACCTCACCAGTGTTGCAGAAACCAGTGACGACATGAATGGCTTTAGGCGTAATGTCATGTGTCCTTTGGAGATACATCTTGTCGCCATGCACTCTACTTAGAATGATGCGGATGTGCTCTTTAGTGAATTATTCAAGGAAATAAACCGCATTGTGAAGTTTCTTCCTCTCCAAGATGCTGTATTTTGGTTTGATCTTTTTGTCATCCCTGTAGAATAGACCTAGCTGAGAGTGAATCGCTAGAGATCCTAGGTCTTCCAGTTTGCAATCAATGTACCCTGAAATATCATCTTCCACTATGGCTCCAGTAGGTATCTGGGATAGGGCATTGTATTTCATCTTCCGTTGGATAAAATCTGTTGAATCAACAGGTGCACTAGAACTAGAGTGTGATGAAAAAGCCATGATTAACTGATAAACAAGAATATCGATAAATACCTTAAGAATTTCAAAATTTAGGGTTTGTCAATACAGTGCACACTTCAACACTTCGATTGTTTGAATACCGCTTTGTGTTCTTCACTTGATTGATTGACACTGTCTCCAGATTCTACTACAAAGTTTGAAATCTCTATGAGTCGCAAGTCGAATCACCTTTTGTCGCTTTGCTCTTGAAAAATTCTTCACTCGTAAACTGATAAGTGAAAATGACTTGAAAATCCCATGTAAATGAATTCTTCACCTACCATAATAAATGCTCCACCATTAGGGTATAAACCCTAATTTTGCCTTTTACCATTTTCAGTCTTCTACCGATTGACAAGTAACACATATCGGTTAAGGTCTTTTATTGGTATAGACCGGGGGTTCGAAACACTTCATCGATTTGTTCTTCCTAAAATTTTCTGAAGCTCAATTTGCCGGTTCAGCGACTTCCACACTAGGTGCAGAAATCGGTTCATCTTGTGACACTTCTTCAAGTTTATTTTTCCATGTTTTACTCATTCCTACATTCCTACTTGAATGGTTTCAACATCAATCTTCCCTTATGGAGTGACCAGAATGTCATCTAATAGGTTCTTTCTCATTCTGCAGGTTCTGGCAGGGTGTCCCAGTTTGTTGCAATGATAGCA
Source organism: Cryptomeria japonica (assembly GCF_030272615.1). NCBI lineage: Eukaryota > Viridiplantae > Streptophyta > Pinopsida > Cupressales > Cupressaceae > Cryptomeria > Cryptomeria japonica. Next base: position 771,993,766 of record NC_081407.1, read on the forward strand.
TACCATTCCAGGTGATCTCCATGGTCCATTGTTCATTCTACCATTCTTCCTCCTGCATGTTGCAGCAGTGTGACCGCTACAATGGCAAATCAAACAGGTTGCTCTCCAACTGGTTGGTGCTTGATAGCCACCACCACCTGACTGATGGTCATAGGCATTATATCGGTTTGGATTCTGGTTCACAGAGGATTCTCGAAAAAATCCTTGAGTCCTTTGAGGATATCTCCCAGTGTTGTGCATAACAGACCTGCATTCAAATGCTCTATGCCCAAACTTGTTGCATGCATAACAATTACCATTGAATCTATTGGATCTAGGCTTATTGTTTAGAAAATAAGGAAAATTATTGTAGGCCTTATTTCTACACACATTAGCAGTATGTCCTTCCTTGAGACAATTAAAGAAAACATGTTTAAACTTTTGCTTACCTTTATCCTTTAGTGTCGGTTGCTTCTTTGATGCTCCATCTTTTGTTCCAGAGGTCTCACCTTCCTCATAACCAGAAAAACCAAGTCCAGTGGTATTCTTTACCGGTTTTTCTGATTCAAGATTTTATTCTAGCTTAATAGTACTCTTATTGAATTTGGCAAGTATTTCCTTTGACTCAGTGAGTTCCTTGGAAATAGCAGCATTGGATTCCTTCAAGGTTGCATTCTTAGAAATAGCCATGTTTAGTTCATCTTGCATTTCTTCTTTTTCCACTTTACTCTCTTGGAGATGAGTGGTAAGGGCACTGATTTCTTACTTCAGCTTGGAGATCTCATGATATTTGTCTTTTACCAAGTCTTCAGCTTTCCTCCAGCTCTCAAGCTCTTGGCACATTCTGATAGTCAGTCCTTCTAGTTCCCTTCTCAGGTTAGCATTAGATTCATTCAGTTTTTCAACTTCTTCAACTAGGGATTCCATGTCTGCTTCATCAGAAGAACTATTTTCAGTAAGCTCCATCAGTTTCTCAGCATGCTCTCTTCTCTTTGCTAGAGAGGCTTTATATTTGACTTTGAGTTCATAAAAGGCTTTCTCACTCTGAGTGAGCCGATGAGTAAGTTCCCTCATAGTGTATTCCCCCATATCTCCTTCCAAGTGGTTATACTTATAGAAAGGTTGGCTCTGATACCAATTGATGAATACTAAGAGGGGGGGGGGTGAATTAGTATACCAAAAAATACTGAACTTAAACACTTAAACAATTTAGCAGTCCACCGGTATAATAGATTTACTAACAAACTGGTTAAGACAAATGCAAACCAAACAACAAATAAGGCATTCACCCACAAGAGAAAAATCACCATAACACAAGAAGTTTTGACATGGAAACCCAAATGGGAAAAACCACGGTGAGCAAAAACTCACAAGTAACTATCTGCAGAATAGAAACCAGACCGGTTAAAGTCATACAAAGTTCTTCACCAGAACAGATCCTGTTAGGAATCTAGATCTCTGTTAGGAGATAAGTCTGATTAAAGACTACCTTGTGAGAGGATTTCAGATTCACAGTTGTGAACCACCTTGTTAGAGGATTTACAAAGGCTTTTCTAGGTCTACTTGGTTAAGGGTTTCAGACTTGTCGAAGATGTGAGTAATCAACAAGTGAGTGATCTAGCAAATAGCATAGTCTGCTTGGTTAGATACTTGATAGCTCATTGTTAATGCATTTCAACATTACTTCAGTCTTCAATATCTCCACACTCTGTTTCTTCACACAGATATAATCTTCTCTTCTATAATTGCATATACAAAGAAAAACTCATCAATCACCTAAAATCCTAACAACTCCTAAAACCCTAGACATGATGTCCTTATAAAGGAATCTGATTTCACGTCGTTCCAATAGGATTACATTGCAAGTTCCTAGGTTCAATGCATCTGGACACATTTGGTAAAACAACACAAAATCACCGCCAAAGTGTTGGTGGAAGATAACTCATCATAGAGTAATACCGATTCATACATTTAACCGATTACCGGTTGTCAAAATGAAGACTGGAAAAAATGATAACTGCCGCTTTATTCCTTCATTCCACTTGAGTTCCTCGAACCGCTTGAGGTCTTCATACCACTTTGGGTCTTCGTACCGCTTGAGATCGGTAAACACTTTCTGCAAAACATCGATAGTCTAAAGACTATAATACATAATACCGGTTGGAACAAATATCAGTTGAGCATAACTCATACATACAAAAAGTGATCTCAAAGCAAGTGTGTGTCCATCAATGACAATCACAACATCATCAAAATGCCAACAATTTTAATTGAATTAAGTGCTTTCAAGCACATCACAGTTGATTTTTCATTCAGTTTTGTTTCTATTTTCCATAAGTGCAAATTGCACAGTGTGCATGCTTAGCTATATGCAGAGCCTTTGTAATTTCCTTTTTAGTTTTGTTTAGAATGTTGAGAAGCGGTTCTATATTTTGAGGAAAGCAAAATTGACTCAATGTCCAATGGATACGCTAGGCTACTGGTTTCTACTGTTTAGTAGGCAAACACCCTTGAGAGGTCGTGAAAAAATGTTACCAAAATTTTTGCACATGCCAAATTTGGTGCCCTAATGAAGCCTTTCATTCATTCATTTTGAGAAGGTCAAATTATGAACGAGAAATCAGAAATGCATTCTTTTTGTCTAATTTGTTTGCTTCATGTGCAGATACAGGAAAAGTGAGACAACATGTGGGTTAAAATGTGGCTCCCACAAGGGTTGAGCTTAGCATGATGTAGATCATAGAGACATTTATGATCCTTCACAGATGAAATGGTGTGGCTGATGTAAGGCCAAAATAAACTCAAAGCAAATGCAATCGACTTGTGTAAAGTTTTTACTTGGGTGCCAAAGAGTTTTTTTTTAAAAGGCCAGAGAACTTTCAAGCGTTTTCAGTCACCAGGGGCCGTGAAAAGCACTTATCCCACATTGGTAGTGGGGAGGAACTCTTTACTTTTTAAATGAAAAGCCACACACATATCAAGCATCAAAATCTTGAAAGCTTTTGGCAAGAGGCAGCTCGGGGCCTGGTGGACCTTGCACGCGCGCACATCTCAAGGCGACCCAAATTTTGCATAAGACTGAAAAGACCAAGAGTAAGGATCGAGCAGATTGATCACATCCAACGGTCAGGCAAAAGATCAGACAGTGGTCGCTAAGGCGCTATGGAAATATTTAAGCCTAGTTATCGTTGTGACTTGGCGACAAGGTGAGCCCAAGTCCATCGGACATTGATAAGACCCATGATATGTTACACCGAAGGCCCAATAGAGATTCCAAAGCAGTGTGTGTCACCATCAAATATCAGAATAACAGGTTTGATGATATCCCGATGACTCGATGGAGTGTGCAAAGTAGTGCAAATCACAAGGTGACACACAACAAGATAGGTGGTGGTCTCGTGGCTGGTGACATGGCACGGATGGGTGACTTATCGAGCAGACCTTGGCCACGATGAGTCCCAAAAAGGTTTCACCGAAAGCTCAGTTCTATCCACATCGAGCAAACCTTGGCATCGATGGATCTCTAAACAGATTCACCGAAGGCATCCGTTCCATCGAAATAAAAGATATTGATGAAACTGCAGGTTTGATGAGACTGGTAAATGTCTCACCGAGGGAGTAGTTTGGCCAAAAGACTGACACTGAACAAACCAAACTAAAATGGTGGGCCTGGTGGTGCTAAGGTGGTGGATGAGGCCGTGCTCTGGTGGATTAGGTGGCAAACCAAAGATTGACACGTGGCACAGATGGACAAAGAGGTAAAGGCTGAGCAAATCAGAAAGATCAATGGTGATCAAGAAACATCTAAGGGCTATTGCTATACCACTGTAGAAAGAAGCTCGCTGATTATCCCCTGTGACATGGCGACAAAGAATGTGCAGAAAAGAGAAAGGGGAGGTGAGCGGCTAAGGTGCTAAAGATCGAGCAGTTTGAGGATAGATCGACGGTTGTCGCTATACCGCATGATGAAGATGCTCGCTAATTATCCCCTGTGACTTGGCGACTGATGATGTGGAAGTAGAGGTGGTCGTCCAGGTGGGCTAAGAACAAATGAGAATGTGCCACATAGTAGAGAGTGAATGAAGAACCAACGCAGACCAAATCCAGATGTTTGAAGTGGTGAGACGCAGATCTCATGAGCAAACCGGTAGCTGACACGTGGCAAAAGTCTACAGACGAGCAGATGTCTATATTTTTTAAGTCAACTTGAACTTTGAACCAATTCAAAGTGGTTCAACAGTTCAAAGTGGTTCAATGGTTCAAAGTACATTATCATTGCTCGTTCCCGTGGGCCCAGGATGAAGAAAGCAAACAAGTAGAGATAAAAGAAAACAGTGGGCCCTGCTAGAAAATAAATGAAAAGATTAATGCAAGCTGCCATGGTTCATGCAAGCGATCTAGTGGCTGGTAATAAAAAATTGCACGGTGGACTCAGAACTAGTTGTTTGAACAGTGAAAAGCCCACCAAGCAAGGAGATGAATTTCTGCATGAAAGATTAATGCAGATGCTTATTGATTGTTTGAATATGCAAGTGTTACGTACCGTTGGATAGAAAGCGAGACAGAGAGATGCATTTTTTTGACCATTTTTAACAGAAGTTTCAACATGGAGAGCAGTTGCTAGGGAATGCATAAGATTTTTTTTCAGTGGGATTTCTTTTCCACACAGTTACAGTTCAGTTCATCATGCGACTTAAACATGGAGATAGCTATTTTTCGCATTTAGACATGCAAATTTCTCTTCATGCAGGATTAGTGGCAGTCCTTTTGAGCAGTAAAGATTATTATTTTATAGTATTATGCATGAGTTTTTATGCCATTTTTGGGGCAGATTCACCCAAGGCTTTTCTCATGCAATCTTTTTAGGGTTTTGAAGGGGATTCATCAGAATTTTTATATATTTCTTCTCTCCTTTTTTCCCTCTGGTTCTTTCTTTTTTGCATACACATTTTTGCAAAAAAACATTGTATCTCAGCACTTTAGTATTTTAGTTTTATAGCAGATTTCCTTTGATATTTTAGAGTTTCATATATTTGCCTTGGTAATTGTGCATGTTCATTTGCAGATTTGATAGAAATTTACTATGTTTTAATTTAAAACCTTTTAATTTTAGTCTCTTTTATGTGCACGTATCTTCTTCTTTTCATATAATCATAGGGTTTAGGTTGTGTAAAAGGGGTATTTTGTCAATTTGGTTGTGAAAACTGGTTTTTTCCTTCCAAGTTTACATTCTCCTTGGCCTTCTTAGGAAATATTTATGTGGTTGAAGAGTAAAAATTACTTTGTGTGGGTGAAGTTCTGTCATATTTTTGTAAGTTTTAGGCTATTACCATTACAATTTTGGTGTATCACCTCCTGATTTAATTGCAGTTTTTTAGTATTTTCAAATTTCTCTCTGTCTCTTTTCCACATCAGTTTTTTTAAGTTTTAGGAGGGATTCAAGGGAAGCTGGCCCATAAACCAGAGATTCACCTTCAACTTTAGCAACCCATAGGCTCGATTAAGGTGTTTCCATGTTTCACAGGATTGGTTGGTTTCACACTTAGCATCATGGGAGCAATCCTTCGTGACAACAGTACAAAAAGTGTGTCATGCTCCTTATCATCACTGATATAGAAGTGGTACTCTTTCTTAATGACATGATTTTCAAATCTACTATCAACACCATCCAAATCCATTTGTGCATGTTGATAAGACACACACCAAAATAGTGATTTTCTTTGAAAAGTAATACTCTGATTGAATCTATTTTTGATGTGCAAAAGAGTAATTTTCTGCGAAGTCCACTAGAGATAGAATAGTTCCAAGTGGGAAAGTGTCTCGTAATCTTTTAAATTGTTCTGCTTGCCACTTGGCAAAAAAACCATGGCATATGTATGGTTCTATCAACTTACGAAAATTTTCCATAAATCTTCCAATAGGTATTTCCTCTTCTACATAATCTAACCTTGTAGATTCCTTTCTAGATTTTGTTTCAAATTTTTTGTACTTGTAACTCTTGCAATTTACCATCTTCCTCATGTTAGTATCTTCATCTCTCAAAGGCAATTTAGCCAAGTCCCCACATGTTCCACAAATTACTTTTATGCAATTTATTTGACCGATTGTATTATCATCTGATTTATCACATAAGATGGATGCTATGAATTGACTTGTTCATTTAGGAGGAGATTTTTATAACCATCACTATCTTCTCTAATATTTCGAAACACCTGATAGTACAAATCAAATTTGATGTGATAACAATAACAATAAGTTTCAAAAACTTTGTTTACCTTCACACAATATGGCCTTAACCGTTCAAACATGGTTTGTCCAATCTTTATATGAGGGTTTGTTTTAGTAAACAACACATAGAATTCATGTTTTGTTGTGTCTATCCAATGTTTTACATGGATATCATAACGATCAGGACCAATCCTTTGCTTGATAACATCTCTACTATTTGATGAAGGATGAGTATTATCATTCCAAAAACTTCTCACAAAGTTCCTAACAACATCTTCAATTCTATCAGAATGAGGAGCTCTACACATAATTGCCCAATTCCCTTCCGAGGTAGTATCATCCAAACTCTTTCTCCTTTTAACATATTTTGATATTGTCCTTCTACTAAAACCAAACTCAGATGACAGTGAAGAGATTTGTCTTTTTTGAGGCAATCTTTCATTTACTAAAGATGTCAACATCACTCTTCTTGAAATGGTCTTATCTACTATTTGAGATTTTTTACCAATGTTCACCAAACCTTTCTTAACATTATCAACAATATATTTTTGTAGCTGAGAAGTTTTCCTCTTTTGACTTGTTGTATATATACCCAACAATTTCAATGGATCTATTAAGTCTTTACGAGTAAGTACAATTGATAACAATTTAACTTTTTCTAGTGTAGTATCAAGATTATTGAAATGAGACATTATTTCTTTTTCACTTTTATTCATTGACCTCCTTTTAGTATGTCTAGGTTCTTCACTGAGACGTTTCAACTCATCCACATCCATTTCAAGTAAATGTTCTAAATTTTTATAAGAAATATTTCTCTTCACCTGTTTAGCTAGATCCACAATATGCTCATCCATACCAGTGGTACGAGGTAAGGAGCCTGACCCCTCTCCTTCAACCTCCATTGGTTCAACTTGGACAAGATCCTCCCTATGTTCATCAACTATATTGTGTTCTTCAACAGGATCGTTTGCCTCGACTCCCGCTTCAGAAATTCCTTCTTCTCGAGCCCATTCTGCACATAATTTAAGATGACAGAGAATATTTTTAATGCAACAAAATTCCAAGTTCAATTTGAAACCAAATTTTCAAGACATTTATTAAGACGTTTAAAAATTATGTCATAACATGTGGACTATAATGTCATGTATTTAAGACCTATTATTGCATAATCGACCTCCTAATATGATCTACATAATATACCTGTCTTAAGGGGACTCTTGAGTATAATGTGAAATGTTTTTGGATACATGAAGTCATATAAATAGAACCTATTATGACATAATAGGTTCTAAATTTATGTCACATTTAAGACCTATAATCAATGTAATAAGTCCTAATATCACATAATAGGTCTTATTATTAATTAATATGACCACATATGCAAAAACATTTCACATTAATATACTTGACTCCCCTTAAGACAAATATATTATGTGATATTAAAGGACCTATCACATGAAATTAAGTACATGTCTTAAATATGATATAAGTTAGAACCTAAATTATGACATAATAGGTCTTATTAATTTTATGACTTAATACAAGAACACATATGCAAAAACATTTCACATTATACTTGACTCCCCTTAAGACCTAGATATTATGCAAATATTAGGACCTATTATGTATGTGATATTAGGACCTAAATTATACAATAATAGGTCATTAATTTATCACATGTACATAATAGGCCCTAATATATCATAAATATAGACATCTTAAGGCCTAGACTCAAGTATATAATGTGAAATGTTTAAATGCATACATGATCATGTTATTAAGTCACAATAAGACCTATTAAGTCATAATAGGTTATATTATGTCATATTTAAGATAGGTATTAATGCAGATAATAGGTCTTAATATCACATAATAGGTCTTAGTATCACATAATATAGGTTTTAAGGGGACTCAAGTATAATGTGAAATATTTTTGCATACACTTGAAAACAAGGAAGACATAATGTTTGTTTGTTTGAAAGTGTTTGATTGTTTTGATCATGCAAGCACAAATCCTAGGGCTAGACGAGACAGTAGTTGTTGAATCTCACTTAGGGGGTTACCTTGAGCTACACAATTCAGAGCAGATACTTAGGTGCTTGACCCCATTGGCTCCCTTCCATGGCACTGACTTCTCCGGGGCAGCCAAGCACCAGTCCCCACGAAAACTCCTCATGGCAAACTTTGTATCTCTACTAAGAACCATAAGAATGTGAGCTGCTTCAAAGGTTCAACCTCCTGCGCCAACAACTAGAAGGTTTTTGGCTTCTAACACAAAAGGTGTCTAGTAAGGGCATCCATTCGGGTGGCTATAATCAACAACATGTTACACTCCGTTAAATGGAAGGCCTCCCAGCCTATAGAGGTTGTGCTCTATAGGGTTTATGGGGAGTCATAATGCTGTTATAGCAGCATGTAACACCTGCTGCTTGCAACTTTCGTCACAAACACATTTATTTATAGTGGCTTGGAAGAGCTTGGCTTTAGCTTGTTACCACTTTGGGTCGTTCCCTCTCACCAAGCTTTAAGGGCTACTTGGGAGGTAGGCCCCTTTGTAAGGATAAAACAAAAAGAGCCTATTACTGAAGACACAAAAGACAAGTTTGTTAATTTTTGAGCACCAATTGAAGTGTTTGCTAAACTATAAAGACACATGGTTTCAAAATCTAAATTAAATTATATATTTGTGGACTATCTAAATTAAATTATAAATTATAAATAATAAATGGGAAAGAGAGGGGTCCTAAAGATCTAAATTTTAAATTAAAACCATGATCTATTAAAAATGGACTTAATTATATAGGAGAAAAAGGCAATTACACAACAAGCAAGTTAATGGAATTTGAAATTTGCAAATACACATATTATTTCAAATTAATTAAGCTTTCTAATTAAAATGAGATTATTTTTAATCCTACTATTTCCAATTAATTTAATAAAAATAACATCATTTAGAATTAATTAAGATATAATTATTATATAAATTAAATTAATTTAATTAATATTATTTAAATTAATTATCATTAAAAATATTAGATAAAAATATTTAACTAATTAATACTAACAAAAAAACACAATTTTTGGTACGTAATACATATAACATTAAATAGAAATAAAAATAAAAATACATACTTGCATCATGATATCTTTTCCTTCTTTGTTCTTGATATCTTTGTTTCGTTTCGGGAGAATAATTCCTTGAAGTCTTATTTTGCCTTCTCTTCTTGTTCCCCATGCTTTTAAAAAAACCTTCAAATATCTTCAAATTATTGCCCTCAAAATAATTTTCAAATGTCTTCTTTCATCCAAAAATGTGAATTGTTTTAATCATTTGTGTGTTAAAAAATGAAAAAAATTATGTATATTTATACGACTCTACTTAAATGTACAAAAAAACAAAATTGAGTCAGCCAGGGTTTGAACGAACGCCGACAGTTAGAAAATGTCAGGTTCGTTCGAACTCGGCTATTACATAAATGTGTGTGTCATAATTTAGTATGGGGGTTCGAGCGAAGGGGGGTCCGCTCTAACCCCTTATGGTTCAAGCGGACCCCCCTTCACTCGAACTAGTGTTCTTTCAAACCCTCTTGTTAGAGGTTTCTCCCAAAAAATTTTTAGAGTTCTGAGGAATTTTTGCCTTTGGACCTCTGGTTCAAGGCACAAATGAAGTAATCTTGATAACCAAAAAATATTAGATGGTAGTACCTAGAGAAAGCTTTCCAAAATAATTTTATGGAATATTGGTTTTTCACTGAACATGAACTTCTCTGTTCAACGCATTAAGGAAAAATAGGAAACTAATTAAAATTTTTTTTGAAAAATATCTATGCCCTAGGTATTGATGTCTTCTTTCTAAGAAAACAAATAAAATAAAATTTTGATATATATAGAACAAGTTATGTGTTCAAACTTAAACCTATGTCTGAATTATGACTAGTCGGACTTCAAAACTTAATAAAATGAAAAATATTCAACATATCACTATCAAACCAACTGCGAACCCTGGATATTGATGTTAAAAAACAAAATTCAAAATAATTGAGTTTTTATCATTTATAAAAAAAAATATATGCATTTCGGGAGGCACATCACTCTTAAAAAATGCAGTTTGTTGTAAAAAACTACTTTTCGAGGGAGATGAAAAAATAAAAAAAAATACTTCAAAAAAATTTGAAAAAAAAATATATAGAATCTATAGACAAAATTATACAAATCACTAATTTACATCATCTTCAAATTTTTAATAGTTTAAAATTTATAGTTCTCAGAAGTTGAAGATTATTTTAAAAATGTTCATCTCAGTGTCAAAAGTGGCAAAAAAGTGGGAACCATTATTGTGAGTTCACACATAGAGTTCAAGGATAACTTCATGATCATTCACCCCCCTCTCAATCCTACCTTGGGTTCAACATAAATATGAGTCAATTCTACTATACTATGCCCATGGAACTTTTTCCAGCTCATAAAGAGCCTTCTTTAGCCTATATACCTTGCCTTAAAGACTTGAAACTTCATAACTAGGTGGTTGCTCCACATATATTTCTTTCAACACTCCATTCAAGAAGGTGCACTTCATTGATCAGTTGAAATGCCTTCCATTTGTGTTGGATTGTAATTACTATGATCATCTACATGGTTTCCATCTTTACAACGTGGGTGTTCATCTCATCATAATCTTTCCCAAACTACTATTTGTATCCCTTGACAACCAATCTTGGCTCATGCCTCTTTATTCTTCCTTTGGCATTGCTCTTTGTCTTGTAGACCCATCTACCCTTAATAAATTGCTTATTGAAAGACAAATTAGTTAGCTCCCATGTTGTATTTATCTCTATTGAATCTATTTTCTCATCCATGGCCTTACACAATTTCTCCTCTTTAAAAGAATCCTCAAAATAAATCAGTTCACTATGAGAAAATAATGCAAAATTCAAATTTTTATCAAAATCTTCATCATGCTTTTTATTTTTTTAGATCTCCCTTAGACTCTTGGTCTTTCTTGGCACTGGGAAGGCAAGAGTGGTGTTTTAACTCTTAATTCTACTATTGGTTTACTATGAAGACTATGTTCAAAGCTATCTAGAACCTTTTAGAGCTCTTTGTGTACTGATTCAGAGTTGTTGAGAGCTGTCAGGAGCTGATTCTCTAGATGTCTGTGTCCACTTGTCTTTCTACCTATCTACGTGAGGAGCTGTCTATTGTTGTTTTTCTAACAGTTTGTGCTTATCTAGAGCTATTTGGAGCTGCCTGGAGCTTTCTCCAACTAAATTTTGAGACATTATGTTTAACTGCTAGTCTATGTGAGGAGCTCTTTGGAGTTGTTTGTTGCACTCTATATCTTCTACAACTTCTAAACTTGCTAATATTCATACTCATCTTCTTCACCATCAATGGGTATACTTTGTGAGGTTCTTGAAGAGGTGTCCACTAAGTCATCCCATGACTAATTCTCAATGAACTCAACATCTATGTTTATGGTTACCTTCTTGGTGACTAGGTTATACAACCTATATGCCTTGGAATCAACACTGTAGACCATGAAAATGCACTTCTAACCCTTCTCATCCAATTTTTTTCCCTTCTCCTTTGGTACATGTGCATATTCCACACACCCAAACAATCTCAAGTGCTCAATCATCCACTTGCATTTTGACCACACCTCTTGTGGAACCTTGTCATGTATTATCTTTTTTTGGACTTCTGTTTATCAAATTCATATCTATTGCTATTGCCTCTCCCCAATATTCATTTGGGAGTCCTTTTTCTTTTAGCATGCTCCTTGCCATCTCCATGATGGTTCTATTCTTCCTCTCAGTCACTCTATTTTCTTGTGGAGTATAATTGGCTGTTAGCTCCTTGATTCCATTTTGCTTGTGAAAATTTACAAATTGATTAAAGGTATACTCTCCCCCTATATCTAACCTTAGGAACTTGATAAAGTGTCCACTCTCCTTTTTAGTCTGGACCCTTAAACAATAAAAATATTATCAAATACTTTAGACTTAGGCTGCAAAAAATAGACCCATGTTCTACGACTATAATCACTTATGAAGGTTAGAAAATATTACATCTTGCCAATAGAAATGGTTTTCATAGGGCCACACAAATCAAAGTGAACCATTTCTAATGGTGCTCTTTACCTTATTGAGTTGCTTGATTGAAAGGGTTACCTATGTTGCTACCCAAAATGCAAACCTCACACTTGCTACTAGGCTCTACTATCCTTAGCAAACCATCTACCATTCTTTTCTTGGACAATAAACTCAAACTAGCATAACCTAAGTGCCTATACCTAAGGTGACATAGCTCGAAGGGGTCTTGAATGACACTCTTGAGAGTTGCTTGTTTCACTATTGTACATTTTCCTTGCTTTGAGGTGTAGCCACAAGTTGACAAGAGAAAAATGTCTCTATCTTCAATAGAAACATCTGGTTCTTCATCATTTGAACTACTACAACAACTTTTTTGCTCCCATCATTGTCAAAAATGAGACATTCACCCTTCTCCATTTGCATTTTGTATCCATTTTGTATCCATTTTGGATAAGTTGTTGAACACTCACGAGATTATGCTTAATGCTAGGGACCAAACAAACATTCTCTATCTCCTTCTTCTCACCTTGCTTGGTGTGGATCATAATAGATTGTTTTCCCATGACTGGAACTATTTCATTATTCCCCATTTTAATCTTAGACTTGGCATTTTTATCAATGAAAGAAAATAAACTTTCATTACCACTCACATGGTTACTACAACCATTATCTAAATACTAAACTTTAGAACTGCCTTATTTACCAATATTGCACATGACGAAGGTTGTGGACTGATTACCTTCATCCATATTCACATTAACCACTATTGCACTTTCCTTGGATTGATTATTGTGTTTTTTTCAGTACTCACTCGCATAGTGACAAAACTTATGACAATAATAACACTCAACATTGTTTTTGTCATATCTCTGATTTGAGCTAATAGTCTTCTTGGCCTATCTAAAGCTAGTTTGAGAGCAACTTTCTCCCTCATGGCTTTGTGCTCATCCCGAGCTATCTCCTCTAGCACTTTTTTGTCTAGATTTGCCATGATCTCTACCTCTTGAGCTTTGTCCAAAACTATTTCTTCCTCTCCTTGTGCCTTTTGCATTGGCTTAAGCTTTGAAAGCTTACTCTTAGAAAACTGTAGTAGACTTACTTAGGCATTGCTTATGGGTTTGAATGGAACACATTAGTTCATCCACCATCAATGTTGAGAGATCCTTGGCCTCTTCAATGACAATCACTATTGCATCAAACTTAAAGGAGGAACTTTAGATGATTTTCTCCACTATCCTTCTCTAACCAACCAAAGACTTTTATGTGAAAATATAAGATGGACCTACTTTCATTCATTTTGAGAGTCTCAAAATCTTTTTGAAGCATTAAGAGTTTCACCAATCTGACTTTATTTGTGCCTTTGTAATTGGTTTGGAAGATTTTTCAAGCTTCCTTAGCATAGTAAGCTGCTGCTATTCTGGGAAATCTCTGTCAAGGTGTACTTCAATCAAGTTGAATACCTTAACATCTTTCCTCCTTATCTCTCTCAACTGAGTCTTCTGGTTGTCTGCAAGGACTGCAAACTAAGCTTGATCAGTTATATCCACAAACCCACAGACCACAAGCTATTGAATGAAATGCCAAGGCTGTAGCATTCGTGCATAAAGAATCTGATGAAAAGGCTTTAGAAACTTTCAATGCGAATGACAAGCATAAACCCGAATTCTTCTTCCCCTCTATCTATGCTAAATTGGGAGCTTTATCACAGTATACAGACGCCTATTAAGACATAATCAAAAGGCAGGTTTTTGTCATCTTGTGTGAAGATGAGAGTTGTACGATAGCGTATGAAAACCCATCGAGACATAATTGAAATGAAGCCTTTTACAATCAGATGTTATAATAAAAAAGATTATGGCAGACTTATATGCAAATATATGGGTGTGAAATTGTTTAATAGAATGAGTCATAGAGTTGTCATCTCATGGTATCTGCAAATGTAGGATAGGTGCAAAATGGTTTTCTTAAAAATGCTTTGGAACCCGTATGAAATTGTAGTTGGTAGGCATAAAGACCAACCTGCGCCCAAAATGCAATACTGGAAGAGAGTCTGAACATCCATCAAAGCATTATTGAAAGTGGATTGTTCTATGCATTGTGGTTGTAACGGCCCTGGTAAATTTGCTTGCAGAATGTGAAAGCATGGATGCGGCATGCAAACTGTTCGAAAGAATACTTCATAAGGATGTCATCTCATGGAAGGCATGATTGCAGATATGCACAAAATCAATGTGTTGAAAAGGCTTTTAAAACTTTCAAGAAAATACAATTGGCACGCGTAAAGCCAAATTGCTCCTCCTTTGCCAACATGCTCTTTGCCGTGCCAAACTGGAAGTTTTATGACAAGAAAACTGTGCAAAGTTGGAGAAATCGTCTTGGGAAGTGAAAGCGACAGGGTATTTCTAGATTTAAGACACCCACTTAATGTTGTGGAGTAAAAAAATCATTTGTCGGCCATCATATTGAAAAGTTGGCAATTGCATTTGATTTGTTGAACATGACCCCGAAACAATTATAAGAGTTGTTAAGAACCTTAAGCATTTTCTGATCGCTACACTGTGCCTAAACTCATCTGCAAAGATAATTTGTTTCCAGAAATGTGAACCATTTCCATTATTCTAAATCATGTGGAGATTACTGGCAATCTACCTAATTCTGCCTGTAGATAAATAGAGTTTGCAATGGCTCGAGAAATGAAATCGATGATCTTTCTTTGCTAGGATTATGGAGGTTTTGTCAGATCCAATAGTTTAGTGAAGAGCAAATTTATCGTATTGATTATTATCTTGGTAAGGAATAAGTGAAAAATTTGCTAGTTGTTCAATTTGCAAACTGTCTCTTTTTGCTTCTTAGCCATCTGTAGATAATCATTTCTCTAACCTTGCTACTGCACAATTAGAATCATTTCTCTAACCTTGCAACTGCACAATTAGAAATCCTGCAACCTACTTTGATATCAATTGAAAGATTATAAATTTAAAGAATATTCCTGAAAATAATACTGCAAATATGCTTTCATAAACTGATATGCAAAAAAATTGATATTGTAAAAGAATGTATCAATTACGATAGCATAGTGTTGTTTTATAGACTGTTTGCCTTCTTCCTTAAGAAAAGATTAAACCAAAAAACAAAAAACAAAAAACAAAAAACTAAAACCTAAAAGCTAAAGCTAAAACAATCCTATTGTAGAAGTTTTCAAACTTGTTGTTTTTATTAAAGCTGAAAACTAAATAAAACATAAAACAAATCTATCTCCATCGCATCATTCTTATCTTTAGGATATTGATTTTATCTTCATGATCTATTATAGCTCCTTTGTTTGATATCTATGGACAAGCTAATTTCCCTTTCACCAAACATATTAGGGATGAAAAAGTCATGTACCTTCAATCAATTAAACTCATAAGAACTGAAGATGATGTTCTTGGTCAGCATAGGGGATATACTGAAGATCCAAATGTTACAAAGCACTCCAACACTCCAAAATTCGCAAGTGTGGCTATGTGAATACAAAATGAATGGTGAGAAGAAGTTCCATTTATCCTTGAAGCTAGAAAGGCATTGAATTCACGAAAAGAAAAAATCCATGTTCAATTAAAGGATATTCCTGGTGACATCTTCAGACGTGGCAAACATTGAAGAAACAAATTTATCATACGACTGCAATCATCAAAGGCTATGTACATGAAGCTTACGGTAAAACAACTTCGCCTTGAAATGTCTACTATACAAAGTGAGTTAGATCTGTCCTATAGACAACACTTTTGAGGTATTGTTATTCCTGATGCATATGAATGGCTAGTATTCGAGGCTTTTTCCATTTACCTTTCTTTATTTTTTTGTTTTCACCTATTTGTACTTTCAAGTTAAAAGCACACAAAAACCCCAACACCCCATCATATGAGGGAGTTGCTCCTTTCAAACGTAGAAAAAAGTAAAAATTCTATAATGATGAATCTGTTTTCCAACAAGGTAGGGTTTCAACATCCCTTTTGAGATCATATTCTACTCAACTATTCTTTAGTTCCTTATAAATACATAGGACATGGTTGAAATGAGTTTTGAAATAAATAAGTCTTTTTGTGGCATTATATAAGGCTTATCTATCAAGGCATCTTCAAAAATGTCTTCATGAGTTCAAAACAATCACCTTATTTTTCTCTTTATACTATATATTCGGGTAATCATGATGACTATCCCTTTATCTATTCTAGGCCTATAACTACCTATTATATCTTGTATCATCATTGACACAAACAACCTCTAAAGATCGCTGCCGTAGGCTACCATATTCTTTGCTCTACATCACTTTCTTCTCTCACATTCAATACTACTATCATGACAAGCCTTGCAGTATTATCTTATCCATTACTCCTAGATAATATATATCATTGAGTGTCATTTACCAGTATCTGACTTATTATTTTTGTGCCTCTTTAATATCATATCTCATGGGACTCTACTTTATGATCATATCCCTTGACCGTCCTATTTTTTATTTTTAGAACACTGTTGATAATCCATTGAAAGACTCTTTCAAATCTTATCAAGTCGTCCTTTGCTTCCATTATTTAAGAATTGTGTTTGATGATACAAATTTCAATATTGTTATGCTTATTATCTTATGAACACTTCCTTCTCATGAATTTTCATTTTGTAGGTCATTGTTCTTACATTTTGTCCTTCTAACTGAAAATGAACCATGTTGAACTTGTCTTTCATACAACCAAGAAATTCCAAAAAATAGTTGCATTGTTAGGGCTTTCAAACCTATTCATACATGCTAACTTTAGTTTTAAAGGCCTTAAGTGGTCCATTATAGTTTATTTCCATTATGCACTCTTAAGGTCTAAGAGATCTCTTCATTATTTCATAGCTATTCTACCCTTGAACTATCAAGAAAGTCCTTCAAAAGATTATCATCTTTGACAATTATTTATCTTTTGATTTATCATTTGTTATTTGAAACTTAGGGTCATGTTGAATTGAGTACTACTCTTATATGTGTCATGGTGAGTATCGCCTTAGTCATAATAGGCCAACAATGAATGCATTCTTGCAAAAGTATTAGTTGAGAGAATGCAAAAATGGAAAGAAGTATATTTTGCATTATTTGCATCATGGGGAAAAAAGACTATTTCAATGCATCTAGGTGGGAAAGTGAATTCTACAAAAGGCCTCCATTCATTCTCTAGGTTCCATGATTGTTCTAGTTTATGGTATTTCAATGTAGTCACTTGAGAGCCTGAAATGCTATGAGTAAGCATAATTTTCATTCCATACATCATGAGACTGGACCAATAGTGTTAACACATCCGATTTGACATTTTTATGTTAGACAAAGTCTTATTTTTCAACCCCAACTTTATCGAATGTTTTGAGCTACACTATGATAAGACATTTTCTTAAGAGCACTAAGTGTGAAAAATTGCAAAATGTTGACAGACTATTTCTCAAAATTCATTGAACCTAGGAATGTTTTTATTAACTTATATGATCATGCAAGCTCAATCCTTAATAACCTCTCCTAGTATTTTATAACTCCAATCCATTTGATCATGGTGGCAATTTTACAAAAGTTAGAATTTAAGTGTCAATCTTGTTCAATGAAAATTTGCACACGCTTATTTTTTATTCCACGTATCATGAGACTAAACTAAAAATGACAAAATATTTGGAAAAACAAGTTTATTCTAAGAAGGATCTTATTTTTACCCCAACCCTCCCAAACATTCTAGGCTATACTATGTTGGCCAACCTGAAACCACACACACTAAGCAACATATTAAGCCTAGAGAATGTTAGTCAACTCTAAGTATTTAACACTTTTAAGCCTAGAAGTGTATTCTTAGTATGACCATACACATTAAGGCAACATATTAAGCCTATAAAATGTCAGTCATCTCTGAGTGTTTGATAATTTTTATCCTAGAAATGTAAGATTGGTGTGTGTGGTTTAAGCTGTTCCTACTATGCTAATACATTCACTTAAGAGCCCTAAGTGCAAACGACTACCAAAATTTGATGATATTTTTCTCAAAATCCATGACACCTAGGAGTATTTTTTCTAAAACTATAGGGTCATGTAGTGTCCCTCCTTAATAATCCCTCTCTATATTTTGAAACTCTAATCGATTTGGTCATGGAGACAATTTTAAAAAAGTTGCAACATGTAGTGTCCCTCCATAATAACATCTCTCCATATTTTGAAACTCCAATCCATTTAGTCATGGAGACAATTTTTCAAAGTTACAAAAAGTGTCGGTTATATTTAATCAAAAGTTATAGGAAAATATAATTTTTGTTTTATGCATCATGGGAATGAATCAAAGATGCTAAAATATCCAACTAGGTAGATTTATTCTAGGAAAGTTCATCTTTTGCACCACTACTCTCGAATGTTTTTACTATACTATCTCAATGCATTTTATTTAGATTCATAAGTGCAAAAATTTACTAATTTTTTATGATATATTATTGGGAATCTATGGTACCTAAATTTTATTTTTTAAACTTTAAGGGTCATGTAAGGTCCCTCCACAATAAAATATCTTACTTTTTGTAAATGGTTTGGAAATAGAGTTCACTAGTTTAGCTATGTAAACAAGGAAATAACCCACTTTTGATCAACATTAATATTAAATGGTAATTAAATTAATAGACTTAAGTTCTTAACCCCAATTTATGGGAAATAGGGCTAAATGGATATTGGATTTCACTCTTTTTGATTGAGTTGAAAAGAGTAATTGAAATGATGTAAACTGAATTTAATGCAAGACCTAGGGTTAGGGATGTGAAATTAATTATAATTAGCATGCACAAACAATTTAGGATTAGACATATAGGCATAAAGTATAGATCTAGAAATAAAAATCAAGGAGGAACATGTGCCTAAAATCTTGACTCAGAAATGTGAGACAATGGTGCTTGGGTGTGTTGGATTTGTGTGAATGTTGTCATTGATGTCAAACCCGGTGATCCGGTTAGGACTGGATGTGGCATAAGCAGTTTTGGTATTGCAGGTTGAGTATCAATGGAAGATAGGTATGCATGTGATATGAAGCAATAAGGCATAGATAATATACTAGAGTCATTTCTGGAATATCCCCATCTCTGAAATCCTGTGTTGTGTTTATCCTGTTTTCTATTCAATTTTGGTATCTACTATCAGTTATATTAGTCATATTAGTTGTATCTATTGTGTTTCTGATCGTTCATAGATATCTATGGCATTCGTATCTTGGAGTTGGGTGTTGTTGTGTTTATAGGTCCGAGTTTATGGGTTCAATAGACCCCTATTTTGTCCCGATTATCAAGGCATATGTTTTGGTAAATAAAGTCTCTGTAGTGAGAGGTTGGCAGAGATCGACTTGTTTATCCTATTTTTGGTTGAGGCATGTTTTGGATAATGTGTTGACCCGAGCAACATATTATTGTGTAAATCATTTATGCTTGGCCGACATAGTATTTCAGTGAATGTGCTTGTCATTATATATATAGAATATGTGTGAAATGAAGTAACGAGGTGTGTGTGAAGAGTATCAGATAGAAGAAAGCAAAGTGTGTGTGGTATAGTAGAGTAAGAGGTTTGTGAGTGACAGAGTTGTGTACAACAGATCGGTTGCAGTAAGAGAAGTAGTGTATAGCAGAGTTAGAGTGTGTTGCAATAATCCTTTAACGAGTCTGTTGGAAGTAGTTGGTTCGACAGAGTAGTGCAGTAACCCCTTATTAGACTTGCTACAGGTTATTATAGACAGTGATACAGTGATCCCTTACCGGATTAGCTGAGAGTTTTGTGAGTTGTTATCATAGCTTATCTTGGAACTAAATTCATGCATTAGCAGATGCAATTTTTCCAGTTCACTTACTTTCTATTGTAGTGAGCATTTCGACAGTAAGCCGCTTTTTGTAATCTGGTAGTGAGCCATCCCATTTTGTAAACACCATATAACTAGTTATATTATCTTTTTTTTTTATTGGTAATAGGTTTAATATTTGAATTACTTGAAAGGGGAAAATTACATGCCTTCAGCTACTCTGCAGCTTCCCACTAACTTAAGACTATATGGGATCTCACCCCTACAAAACTCAAAATCAAGCCCGAGACAGAAAACCACACCAACTATGCCTACCACTAAGGTTACATTCCTTACACTAGTGAAAAACCACCCAAAAAAACCAACAACCTACTCAAGAAACCAACCTACCAGAACCAACCAAGGGCCTTCTCCCTGGAGAAGTTGGGGATGGCATGAATGGATCTTGCATTGGACTACACCACCCCAACATTGGTCATGGTTCCCGACTGTCCTCCATGCAACTCGCTGCATTCCACGATCTTCACAATCTTCCATGGGATTTGATGACGCACCAACGATTGCCCATCTTCACCAATCAGAGCCTGCGACTTCATCAGGGTCTGCTTGCCACGCAGTTTCGCTCGCTCTGTCGGTCCCATCTTCCGCACAAAGTCCAGCAGATCCCGCCACCCTTTCCTTGCATCCTCCAATTGGGTTTCAATAGAGCGAGAGGCTGACCACACCACCAGAGGCTACACTGCATCATTTCGCCTACCTAAGTGCCTCCATGACCCTTGCTCCATTCGCAAACCAACACCAATCTCCGCATGTTCCACCAACTCCACCAGTCCACCCGACCATTTTGGTCTCAGAACTAGAGATACCACTCGCGTCACCTCCTCCCTTGAACTTCCCACCATCAGCGACAGTGCCACAAACAAGGATGATGTGTCCAAATTAGTTCGTGAGTGACAATCAGTGTCTAGGAATTTGTCCCCGAATATCAAACGAACAACCTTCCAAAGTTATTCCTCATCCACCCTAAAAACATTCTTCTGATGATGGCTTGAAATAGGGCCTTGAAAGTTAGACATTTGGCCCAGAGTGAGCAGCGAGAATTTTGCTTCCATCGGTCCCCTACCACACAGCCAAGAAACAACGCTCCCAAGGGAAATTGCAATCCTCTTCACAGTGCCAAAAATGAGGACCATAATGTCACAACCCGCTGCCACCCCATCCATTTATTACACCGCATGCACCACCTCACACCACATCGCCAACAAATCCAAAGTTCCCTTCACTGTCATCATTGCACCTATGCCGCCATTCTCTCAATTTGCTGCCATTGCAATGTACTCAATCCACATGAGCCTCCCCACCCCTCAACATGCATATCTAAAATGGTTCACATAGCTATTCACAACTTCTCGGGTTCCCCTTTCATACTCAAAGCTTCTTCATACAAATTCTAAGGGATCCAAATCCCTTAAGTCTTCAAAGAAATTAAAATGTTCGGCCAAGGAACCATTTGCACCTACATTCGAGAGCACATCATCTTCTGCATTCACTTCCCTTAGAACATGTGATAGTTTAAAATCCTCAAACCCATTCAAGAGGTCATGTATTCTTTTGATATGTTTATCCAGGTGCCAAGCATCCATCCTACCCCTAGCGATGCCATTCATCACTATCTGGAAGTCCCCTTCAAGGTGTAGTTTTTTCACCTCCAATTTTTTCACCATAAGAATTGCTTCAATTGTCGCTTGACACTCAGCTTCATTATTAGTGCCATCCATGAATCTCTTTGCTCCAAATGCTAAAATACTACCTTTCTCATCTCGAGCAATGATCCCTGCACCAGAGATCCTAGGATTCCCCCTGGATGCCCCATCAAAGTTGATTTTGATCCATCCCTTGTCTGGCGACATCCACACATGAATTTTTTCAATAGCCCTAGGAGGATAATCCCTCAAGTGCCCATTAGCAGGTCTGAACTTGATCAAAGGACAACCCACCACAATACCAACATCAAACTGAGTGAATGGGGTCTTCGCCAAATTTACCTGGGAAGCAATGTTAGAGACTAATTCTGAAATTTTCTTCTCCAATCTAATCAGAAATTGCTCCATGGGTCCTGTTTTATCCTCAAAGCTTCTTCATACAAATTTTAAGGGATCCAAATCCCTTAAGTCTTCAAAGAAATTAAAATGTTCGGCCAAGGAACCATTTGCACCTACATTCAAGAGCACATCATCTTCTGCATTCACTTCCCTTAGAACATGTGATACTTTAAAATCCTCAAACCCATTCAAGAGGTCATGTATTCTTCTGATATGTTTATCCAGGTGCCAAGCATCCATCCTACCCCTAGCGATCCCATTCATCACTATCTGGGAGTCCCCTTCAAGGTGTAGTTTTTTCACCTCCAATTTTTTCACCATAAGAATTGCTTCAATTGCCGCTTGACACTCAGCTTCATTGTTAGTGCCATCCACCAATCTCTTTGCTCCAAATGCTAAAATACTACCTTTCTCATCATCTTGAGCAATGATCCCTGCACCAGAGATCCCGGGATTCCCCCTGGATGCCCCGTCAAAGTTGATTTTGATCCATCCCCTGTCTGGCGACATCCACACATGAATTTTTTCAATAGCCCTAGGAGGATAATCCCTCAAGTTCCCATTAGCAGGTCTGAACTTGATCAAAGGACAACCCACCACAATACCAACATCAAACAGAGTGAATGGGTTCTTCACCAAATTTACCTAGGAAGCAACATTAGAGCCTAATTCTGAAATTTCCCTCTCCAATCTAATCAGAAATTGCTCCATGGGTCCTATTTTATTCTCAAAGAGTCGTTGATTCCATTCTTTCCAAACTTCCCACATTACAGTTGATGGAATGACCTTCCAAATTGCAGTGAAAGTTGAAGAATTGTTCGAAATCGGCCACGATTCCAGCCAATCTCGCAGGTTCCTGCCAACAGACCCTTCCAACTCAGCCTCTGCAACCCAAATCGCCATGTTTCCTGGGAAAATTCGCATCTCAGAAGAAGATGATCCACATCTTCCTCCTCCTTCTTACAAAGCACACAACGGAAGGGACCCACAAACCCCATTCTTTTAAGTCTATCCCTGGTCAAAATATGGTTGTTACCCGCTAGCCATGAGAATGCACCTGCTTTGGGCAGACAAGCGTTGTTCCAACATATCTTTTCTTCCCAATCCACCTTCATGACATCTTCCTCCAACAAGGCATACCACAACTTGACAGAATAAATTCTACTCTTTGCACCACACCAAATGATTTCATCTTGCTCCCTGGAACACGTCACCTCTCTACTTGCTAGGATATTCCTCAACATCCTTTGATCATCCTCCCCCAAATCCAGATCGCTAGGGTCCTTCCAACTCATCCTCTATCCCAGATCGAATAATTCTGGGACCAGAAAATCGCTCACTTTATCTCCCCATTGTTGGGTGATCTTTTGAACAATCTACGGAGGAACCCCACCATCCAAGGATGGGCATCCGTCCCAAGAATCCTACCAAAAACTAGCCTTATGGCCATCTCCTATTCGCCATGTCAGGTGATTGGTAACTAGGCTTCTACAATTCATTAGAAAGTTCCAAAGGGCAGATCCTCTAGTGGGATTTTCAACCGTGAGTAATCTCTCCCTATCTTCATTGTCCAGGTACTTGGCCTGAAGAATCCGTACCCATATCTGCTCTAGCTTACTATACATCTGCCACACCAACTTCACCCCCATAGCTTCATTAATTAACTTCCAGTCATGGAGCCCTGCACCTCCACCCCCTTTCGGTTTGCAAACTCTATCCCAAGCCATTAAAGGAATTTTGTCCTGATCCTAGTTACCGTTCCATAGAAATTTCCTCATTTTCTATTGAATTTTCTTGATGATCATACCTAGAAGTTTGAAGCAAGCCATGGAGAAAATTGGCATTGCCGAGATTACTGATTTCAACATTAAAATGCGATCGATCAACGTAAGCCATTTACTTTTCCAACCCTCCATTTTTTCTTTACAACCATCAATTAGCCCTTTCCAAATCTCTGTCTTTCCAGCTCTAGCAAAGAGCAGCGTACCAAGAAACTTCCCCAAGAGCTATCCAATTCTGATGCCAAAGAGTCTGGCAATGACCCTCTGAGTGTCTACCTCTATGTGAAAAAAGAATATCTCTGACTTTTGCCAGTTGACCTCCTGTCTAGTGGCCCAGCTAAATCTATCAAGAACTTGTTTCATCACCATTGCTTCTTGCATGGAAGCCACTTCGAAAAGGCAAGTATCATGAGCAAACTAAGAATGTGTAGTCGGTTCTACCCCTCTAGTAATCTCAATGCCTGTCCACATCCCATGAGATCGCTTTCTTGCAATCGATCGGCCTAAAAATTTAGCTAACAAGATGAATAGGAAGGGAGAGATGGGATCCCCCTAGTGAATACCCCGTGAGGTAGGAAAAAAACCTTGGGGGCTGCCATTAACTAATACCGAAACATTAAACTACATAATTATACTAGAAATCCACTTAATCCAACATTTATTGAAACCAAACTTAGCAAGCATAGCCAATAGAAAGGACCTATAAACTTTGTCATAGGCTTTCCGGATGTCGAGCTTCAACATCATGCTTCTCTATCTACTCTTCATAGCCATGTGTATCGCCTCATGAGCCACAATAATCCCATCAACAATGTTCCTCCTTGGGGTGAAGCCACTCTATTCACAGGATATAAGTTTTTACAGGATCAATTTGAGTCTATTGGCAACAACTTTTGAAATGATTTTGTAAATAGTATTGCACAACGAGATCGGTCGGAATTCCTCAAAGCCCATCGGTTTATCTTTCTTTGGGATAAGCGCCACCATAGTACTATTGAATTCTTTCAGGATAAATCCCCTAGTCCTAGATTCTTCAACCACCGCCAACAACTCACCGCCTAACAAATCCCAAAAATACTGGTAAAAGAAAGCCTGAAAGTCATCTGGGCCCAATGCTTTCTCCCCACCAAGACCAAAAATAACTGCTTTCAGTTCCTTCAAAGAGACTGGCTCCTCAAGCATATGATTGTCCTCCCTAGTAAGTAATTGTGGGATCACAGCCAAAAACTTCTCTTTTAATCTGACCTAATCACTCCCACTCTTTTTCCATAAATTTCCAAAAAAATCAACAGCCTCCTGGTTAAGCCGGTCAGAATCATCCGTCAAAGTTCCATCCTTTAGACATAAAGATAAAATTCTATTAAGGCTTCTCTTAACCTTCACAGAACTGTGGAAGAATTTTGTATTTCTGTCTCCTTCTCTAATCCAATTCTCGCTCGATTTTTGCCTCCTAAAAATCTCTTCCCTCTGCAATACTTCCCCATATCTACTGAGTAGGTCTTTCTCCGTGAGGTAGTCCACCTCATCCATACCTTCTACTAAGACTTTCGAATTTAGAGCCCCCAACTCTCCTTCAATCTTTCATTTTTCTTCGAAGATATTTCCAAATATAGTCTTGTTCTAGCTTTTCAGTTTCTGTTTGACATAGCTTAACTTCTTAAAGAACTGAAAAAGACAAGAAACCTTCAACCACAGGGGCCTCCTTCCACCAATGAACAACTTGATCGCTGAAGCCCTGCTCCCTTAACCACATCTTTTCCACCTTAAAAGGGCATCTAAGCGAAACTCCATCCTTCTACAAAACTAGTGAGACCAAGAAATGATCTGAGCCAGAGATTGCCAAAACTTCTGCCTCAAAAACAAGGGGAGCCAGGTTCCATTCCCCTGCCAAAAAGAACCTATCTAGTTTCTTTGCTATGTTAGAGAAACCCAAATGCCTATTAGTCCATGTGAAATTCCCACCTTTAGCAGCCACTTCAAACAAAGCATTAGAATCCACAAAGGTCTAAAAATCTATTTGGATCCTGCACATCCTTCTCACCCCTCCTCACTTGTCCAAGTGGGAAAGGGTGGCATTGAAATCCCCCGCTACAATTGTTATGGCCGGCTTAATTTCCTCTAGAGTCTTAGTAATTTCTTCCCAGAGCTGGCACTTATCTGTTGCTTAAATAGGGCCATAAACATTGATTAAGAAATATGAGAAATTAATAGTCTGTGAGCTTACCTTTGCCAACTGCCAGTATCTAGAGCTTGAGACTGCTTCCACTTTCACTAATTGGGGGTTCCACAAGATTCCTAGGCCACTTGAAGCCCCCTCCGCATCAACAAAAAAACTAGACCACCTCTGTCTAACACAAAGTATCCTAGCCGCCTCTTCACTACGTAACTTTTTTTCCTGAATGCAAATTACCTCTGGTTTCGCCTTATCAAATCCTCTTTTGATCATGCAACGCTTGCCAGGGGCATTGCAGCCCCTAATATTCCACATTAGGAATTTCATTGCTACCCAAGAGAGAACAAGTCTCTCCCAGATCTAAGAAGTCTAGTCTGTCCCTTCATATTGCCTGCTTCCTCCAACAACTTTTGTCTATTTTTCCTTCCCCTCATACTCCCTTTAGTCTCCTTATTGAGCTTTGATTTGGTCTGTTTGATGGTCCTTGTGTCCGTCTCCCTTACCTCAGCTGACAACCCCAACGAATCATCACTTGAGTCATCTTCATCTCCAGATTCCATCTCCATGGATTTCTCAATATCCTCCTTAGCTGGGGAGACATGAATATCTTTGAACCTTCCCGCCCTTAACTCTTCAAACTCTACAGCAGTGCCAGAAATCAGGGTCGTCAGTAGTCTCCCCATGAATCCAACCAAAGGTACCTCCCTTCCAATCCTAAGGGGAGGAGGTGGTGGGGGAGGAAAAGGAAATCCCACACCGCCTACCCTAGCCTGAGGTTTAAAAAATGGGTCTGACACTGAGATCAAACCAATCGTTGGAATGAGACCGTCCCTAAGTGCTTCTCCACTTGCTGAAACCGTGTGGGTCTCCCCATCATATCTTGCTAGGAGCGATCCACATGCCGATGCTGCCTCCCCTTCAACACCTTTTAGATTTGCGACATCTAAACCTACTGCAGAAACAATGACCGGGGATTGGTCAACCAACTTAGTCTCCATTGCATCTTTGGTGACATCCGTGGACACTACCAACTGATCCCTTCCTAAATCGCATTTTAGGCTTGTCGCGCCCAGACAAACAACAAAATCGATGATAGAAGCCGATTTTGTGAGCGTGACGTCTGACATGTCCTTTGTAGATTCAGTTGATGCTACCAACTAGTCCTCTAGTGCCCTGTCAGCCTTGCCTTTGCCTTTTTGACCTGCCATACATTCACATTCCTCATGCCCCCACTCTTCACAGGACTTACATTTCACCATGATCTCTTCAACTTCTATCTCTTGCTGCCAGAAGCCCTCAGGGGAGTGGATTTCAATGGCCTTGGGGAGCAAGGGGTGTGGTTTCCACATTATGCAGATTCGAGCATACATGCATGAGTCTAGTTTATCAATGGCTTCATCTAATTTGATGAATCTCTCTAGCTTGTCACCGATTATCTTGAAAAATTCCTCCTTCCAATACTCATGCGGTAAGTTGTACAACCTAATCCATACTGGGATTTCCTCAATGGAGGCTTGCCGGGGATCAAAGTTGGGGATCCAATCTTTAATGTAGAACCCTACTCCCTTCATCATGAAAGACCCATTATACATGATTCTGGTTTTTTCCACTTCTGACCCAACAATGATTAAGAAAAAGTCGTTAGTTAGGGTTTTGATCTAGAAATGGCTCCCCCATTCCTCATCAACCCATTTCCTTATCTTTGAAAAAGTAGGCCAATCTCCTCCCCACTTCATGAAGAAGGCTCTAGCGCGCAAAACTTGAACCGATTCCTTCCAAGTCGGTGAATCAATACAGATGCTAATGGTTCTCTTTTCTATCATCGACGACGCCTCCACAATGATGGGTTTCTTGGTAGCTACTGGTTTTTTCTTCCAAAACCAGTCCCGAGTCTTCCTTTTACTCCACTTAGGGAAGTTCAGGATCTTGGAATGGCCCCATTTATTCTTGTCTGGATCGAAGGAAATGCAGGCATCACCAAAACTACCCCTATCCCCCCTTCTTCAATCTGAACCATAACCTTGGAACTGGTTAGCATAAGGTGGAAACCAAGACCGATCGTTGTCAAGGCGTCGTGAGCCATTCTTCAGCTCTCGCGTTCAAAATTTGCCACCACTTGCAAACCCTAACCTCCTCTTGTGCTCCATCTTTCATTGTAATCAAAATAACTAGTTATATTATCTTGATAGCTAACACTCTCTGTGGTTTTTCCCATTTGGGTTTTCCACATATAAATCCGGTGATCATTTTGCGGTTGTGTTATTTGCTTATTCAGTATTTGTTATTTATGAAATTAATTGGCAAAAGTTTATATGTATGGGAATACTAATTCACCCCTCCTCTAAGTATTCAGGCCCTTTCAACCCATTCAATAGGGTGCCACTGTCCAGGAGTGTTAGATGCATACAAGAGATATATTTTTGAGATTAGGATGTCATTCTAAGTGTTTTTCCAAAATTTAATCAAAAAAGTATCAAACAATGGTTTACACATGACCTTGTCCTCACTTTTTTCCTCTACAAAAGGTGGTTCTATGTGTCTCTATTTCCTGTTTGCAAATCTATATTTGTTGTCTCTTGATCCTATCACCTGCGTTCACAAAGGAGGAACATGGTGATGTTTGATAGGGGTTTGCCTAGGTCAAATGTCAAGTTGGAATTAATCCTTAACTAAAATAAATAAATTGAGAGGAAAACTCTAAAGTAGAATGCTAGATGTTATACCTTAAGCTTGTTGTAGTTGATGATTGTTAATGATGCATATCTCTTTGAATGTGACCCATAGGTGTTGATGCAATAACATGACATAAAGAAAATCAATCATGAAAACATGCTTGCATTAAGATTGTTGCATCTTGTTGCTCCATAATGCTCATATCTGAAAAATGCTTGAAGGATATGGTGGGATAAAATGTCACCTTGACGCTTCTAGATGGATGCTTGAAGATAGACAATGATTGTAGATGGATTGATTATTTGTGGATGATCAAAAGGAATTGAAAGGATATTATTATATAGGGTTCTCAATGTATTTCATAAATTAGGCCGACCTCCAATGGTTATATTGAGGTAGTGGGATCGAGAACCAATTGGCATGAATTAGGCATCAATATATTCAAAATTGCACCCAAACTGGAGGGACTTTGGGACAAGGATGCCCAAATGCCCTTGTCTAGGACAACTGTTCCCAAATTCCCTTTTCCACCTCAATAGGGGTGAATTAGGTGCACTTAGTCTTGAGGTAGAGGTTTAGATTAACATGTAAAAATATGACTTACGATTTGCAGTATAAAGGCTAGAAATACACTTTGAAAAGAGCTAGGAGAAAAACCTCTAAAAGAAGGGCACAAAAAGGAGTGTAAAAGTATAAGGGGTGTCAATTTTCGAAACTGCACTTTTACAACTATTTGGTCATGATAATAATTTTTTTGAAGTTGCAAAAATTATCAATTTTATTCAATGAAAAATTGCAAAAAATCTTATTTTTTGTTTTGTGTGTCATGGGACCAAACTAACAATGCAAACAAATTTAGGTGGGCATCTTTATGTTAGGAATGGTATTGTTTTACATCCCAACTTTTTTGAAAGTTCTAGGATACATTGTGCTAACACATTCTCTTAAGAGCCTTAAGTGTGAAAAATGCCAAACTTTAACAATGGGCTATTTTTTATAATATGTGGCACCTAGGAACATTTCATCTAAACATATTGGGTCAAACAACATTACTCCATAATAGAATATCTCAATTTTAATTTTTATTATTTCTCTTAATAAACATTTAAATTTACCTTAAAAAATTATTAAACCAAAATATATTCTTTAAAATTTATGTATAAATAAATTTAAATTCTACTTATTATACCATTTATTGAAAAACATTATTAAAAAATAAAAATAAAATTTAATATCAATTTATATAAATTAATGTATATATAATACATTAATTTTTCAAAAAAAATAGAGCCATAATTTAAAGATTAACATAATAAAAATCCATAAACAAAATAAAAACCATCACACCATATTAAAGTTCAAACGAATTAAAGGGAAAGAAGAGACTCTTCTTGCCATCCAAAAAAATCTTGACCAGGAATAAACTTCTAATCCTTAATAATCTCTCTTTCTTTGTTTATTTTCTTCATCAATAAAATTAAAGAAATATTAAAAGAGCACTGGAAAGTAGAGAAGAATCGACATCGCACCGCAAAGTATATAAATATATTCATATCGCTTACCTTTATGGTGGGGCCCACGGTAAACCCGTAATAATTATATCATTTCCTAGCGCCAAAATGCAGAATATGGACTACAGTACTAACCTAATGATAATAGTGTGGAATTGGAAGTAACTAGCTGAAGCCTATGGAATATTTGAAATCTGCAGGCGAGGAGCAAACATATGATATTTAAATTTTCATACGTTTAAGCAGGCAAGATGTACACACAAAAAATCTCATTGAACAATCTTCAATCTTAGCAATTTAATGTGTTTACTCATTCGGCCATTGCTGGCGAAGTCTTTTGCCTTTCATAGAAGATATATAGAGATTTCAAACGGAAGGAACTAAGTTATGAAAGTATCAAATCATAAAATTATATTTGTATGATGTTTTTAAATTTGATTGTATGAAATTTTTTATTAATTTTTAAAAATATTTGGATCACATTCTATGATTCATTATCAAAATAATGATATCAAACATACTTAAAAGAGTGAAAGAGTGAGGAAGCAAAGAGAGAGTGAGGAAACAAATAGTACCAGAAAATTATATATAAATACTTTTTAACCCTTTCCAAAGTTCAGTTGAGCGTTGGTAAATGCCAAGCAGAGTTATCATAATGAACATGACAGTTTGATATAAGACCTTAGTTGGAGTTATGATGGTGGCCTGAGATTTACACCGATCAGAGCATATTTACTAATAATCTACTCCTTACTTCACCAAGATGGCAATGTTCTGCTTAAGAACAACTTAAGCACATTACACCAACTCTTATAAATCTTTAGAAATCTCCTTAGAAACAACTTCAAGTTCTATACAATTGACACAGATTCAATAGTGAATACACTTTCAAGTACCTTGCGTCTCACAAAGGCCCACAGCCTTGAACATCTCAAGTTTTTTGAAATCATAAATCTCAATGCTCAAACTTTAGTACAATGCGAATTCTACTTGACTACAGCTAACACATATCTTTATTAGATACCCACCACCTGCAGAAACAAGACGGACAACAAACAGAGTGAAAGAATATATAGCTCAAGGGTTCTCCTGTCTGTAAGCATTGTTCGGAACATACTCTCCGTTCCCGTTGCCGTTGCCATTACCGTTGCCGTTGCCATAGCCAGCACCAGAGCCAGATCCGTAGCCATTGCCATTCCCGTTGCCGTTGCCGTTGCCGAATTCATTGTAACCGTTTCCGTAGCCGGAAACATACTCCGCACCCTGTCCATAACCGCCGCCGCCATTGGAACCGTGCCACTCGCCAGAGCCATAGCCGCCGCCATTGCCAAAAGCTTGTGCCCCGTAGCCCGCACCGCCGCCATTTTCGGTAGTGAACTCAGCACCTCTACCGTAGCCATTGACGCCCTCTCTGTAGCCGCCACCTTCACCACTGCGCCTCCCTTCACCCGCCTCGTAGAACCCATTGTAAGAGTTCTCGGTACCAGTCGGGTAATACTCTTTGGGATCCATGTAACCAGAGTTTTCTCGCTCATTGGGATTGTTGTAGGTGGGTTCTTTGTTAAAGAATCTCGCCACTCTTGACGCCTCCACATTACACACAATAAGATTGAAAGACACCAAGGTTGCAAACAGAAGTGAAGATATCACTTCAATGCGGGGACCCATTATGGGAAAATCAGAAAATAGAGAGGCCAACTTATGTTGAGCGACTAGAATGGGAATGGAGACTTAGCAGACGATGGGAAAATGAGGAGTAGTGAGGTCTTTTTTATAGCTCCCATCTCCTAAACGAAACCCCACATGTTGGGGTCCTTACCTGCCCCACCTGCCCTAGAGTGGGAACCCATAGCTATACAGCTATTCTCCTTTAAGGACTGTACAGTCTCCCGTGGCTGCAAAGGCACGCTTAGGATGCTTTTTAACCTTATGATTTCTTATGATTCGTGTAGTGTTTCAAAAAATACTTTTCGGCACCAATTCTATATTGCAAGACACCCAAAATTATTCGTGTTTTCTGGCTTTGGATGATGGCGAAGGGTAGAAACGACCATTAGATCGCATGTGTGAATGAGCCCCACAAACATCAAGTTGTATCAATTGAGATATTGACGTCGCAGATGAGGGAGCGCTATCAAAGCTACCATTTGTGTACTGAGCTTAGCTTTGTCGGCCATTAGCAGTTAAAGCTTTAGGTGTAACAGTAGTTTGGGTAGAAGTAGTTGCCCACCTGCTTCGCGCGCTTTTGGGGATCTAGACTCACAATGCCACCAAAAAGAGAGTTAAGTCTCCTGGGTGAAGGTAAAAGTCACCCAGATTACCTGCCCAAACCACTTTCTGACTGACTACCATTTTTATTTATGTAAAGCCTGGATCATTTTGCATGAAATTGGGATCAGTGAAAGCTTATCTACATCTCGTAGCTATCACATCAAATGTGCGGATTGAACAACTGCTTTTCATAAAGTTACAAGTCAATGATTTCTCCCTCTAACATATCATGCAATCACATGCCAATGCTTATGTTTTTTGAAGGACATTTCCCACTAAACCGTCGATTATCTCATCCTTCCATCATGTCGGTCTGTAGTAGTATTTATAAGAATCTGATTCGGGGACGTGTCTATTCTGGTTTCAAAATGTGGTATGGTAAGATTAACATGCGATGTTAGTCATAAATGTCAATCGTAGATTTTTTATCTGACAACAGAAAATGCATAACACATCTTGTTAGTCTGACAGATTCGTCTTTTTTGAAGCCAAAATAGACACAGCCCTGAGTCCGTGGCACTAAGCAAATGAACTTTTCAATGTTTACATTGCAATGGGAGGTACATGAGTTTTGGAGAGGAGATAAGGCCATCAAACTGTTTCCCATTGTCACTTTGTCTTCTCAGTTTCGATTACGAGTTGATTTGATTGTTTTTTCTGATATCTTTATATAAAAAATTTATTATCATTGCAATTAAGGATCTCACAAGAACCTGTTAAACCATATTACGAGTCCTGAGAGAAGACGCTAGACTTTCCACCTACTTCAACTATAACAACAGTTACAAAATGCCATGTCATATTCTTTGCTATCCAAGTTTTTAGTAGCGTTTCCACAACTTGAACTATCTGTGC